>NC_089839.1:34384958-34619958 GCF_035609145.1 Eleutherodactylus coqui
ATATGTAAAATGAAATAAGTGCATGACTAATGCCCATTTAAAAATGAGAAAACTATCCAATGTGTTCGGAATTTTATCACAGACTCTAAAAGCCGGCAATTAATTACAATAAGGGGTCATAAAGATTCCACCTTCACTGAGTGAAAGTCGGATTCTAACCTTGGAACTCAATAATCAGTTTAATTATTTACTTTGGCAGCGACGTAACAAACATGGCGCGATGCTGCTAACTCAATTCGCATGTGTCGATTTTATACGCCACTTTTTCACATCAATTTAGAAAGGCGTTTTGTCTGTTGTTCACGATAGTAAGCAATTAAAGGCTAAGGATGAATGTAGTTAGAAAAGGTTTATTTGACATATTAACATGGGGATCAAAGGGAAAAAATATATTTTTTTATGTTCTATATTGCTCTTTCTCTTTTTTTTTTGCGTTCATTTTCAAGGTCTGAGGCTTCTTTCACACAAGCGTATATCACAGCTGGGGGATATATGCTACAATCTGATGCATTGGATTCCAATGCATTAGGTCACATGGCCATATTCCTGCCACTGGAAATTGCCCTTTTGGGCCAATATAGCACTGAGCACTTTCACGCCAGGCCTGGAACTATCTTTCAGGCCGGAATATGTTGGCCGCTGCATGGGCTCCCATGGGAGCCAATGATAGCGGCTGGAGAAGGGAGGTGAGAGGGAGTTTGGTAGTGTGACTGCTAAACTCCCTCCCTTTCAGCTGTTTGCAATGAGAGGGGCGTGATGGGGGCGGAGACAGGCTCTGCCCCCTCCCATTGCTGGCTGCAGACAAGGGGCGGGTGGGGGGGGTGGGAACTTAGCTCTGCCCTCGCCCTGCCTCCTCTTATTGCAAACAGCCGGACGGGAGGAGAGAGGAGGTGAGTCGGCAAGGGGGAGGTGTCTATGTGCCAGAGCCCATGCCATCTAAACAGGCACACAAACGTTAGATTTGTGCACCAGTTCATGTGTTTTTAAGGCGCCGGCGGGCGCATGTAAAAACACCTATGGACGTATGGAAGAGCCCAGAGGTTGTGATATTCTCATGTTAGTCTCAACCCATATGGCATAAATGTCAATTATGGTTAGCGATGTATTTCTAGATGACATCTTTTCAAGCAACTGAAAGTGGAAATTCTGATATTGCTGCAAGGCTCGATACATCAGTCACTTTATACACATCTGTAGACTTATCTGGGTGATGCGACAACTTACAGGAACTCATAAAAAAAATCTTACCACTTGCATGTAATATACTGTAAAGAGAATTGTTCGCTAACAGAATTTGACAGTGCTGGAGTAGGTGGAAATGAACCCTGCAGTCATTCCATATTAATGTTCATTCAAGACTAATTACGTTGGGGATTTAAAGCAGAGATGAGCGAGCGTACTCGCTAAGGCAAATTACTCGAGTGAGTATTGCCATTTTCGAGTACATGCCCGCTCGTTTCAAAAGATTCGGAGGCCGGCGGGGGTGAGTTGCGGGTGTGAGCATGGCTGAGCTCCCCGCTCTCCCCCGCCGCCCCCCACCGGTCCCCGAATCTTTTGAGACGAGCGGGCATGTACTCGAAAATGGCAATACTCACTCGAGTAATTTGCCTTAGCGAGTATGCTCGCTCATCTCTAGTAAGTAACAAATAATATTGTCTTACAAATCCAATCATAGTGCAATCCCATCACATTTTCCAAAGTATTAACTATTAATGGTTCAACTGACTTTTTTTTATTTTTTTTATTTTGCATAGAGACATATATTATCTATTAAATCTTGTTATTATATGTTCATTTAATATAACATAAAGGGACTTACAAAGTTTATCACAGTGAGTTAAGGTGCAGAGACTCAGATATACTGGCTCAGCTCTAGTATAATGCAGTCACCATATAATAGTCAGATACCAGTTCTACACAGTGGTATCACAGGTGGCATCTCCTCTGACTGAAGTAGTTCACTTTAGTTTTTCTTTCCCACTTCAGCCCAGACTTTTATGATAAGTTTCTCCAGTTATAAGTCATCTCTGCACATGCTCACTATCCTCCTGCTATCCTCAATGGTAATACTGCCCCATCTGTGACCCCACAAAGTGAGCTTTCCTCCTTTGTGGTCCTACAACATAATGGTGCCCATCTGTGGCCCCACCCAAAGATATTGCCCCACTCTGTGACCCAACACAAATTGTGTCTTCTTCTGTAGACATACACAAGGATAGTAACCCCGTCTGTGGCCCCATACAAGTATATGTTCTTAATCTGGGGCCCCAAACAAGTATTACCTTCCTCTATTGACCTATATATGTATATTGTCCCTCTGTGTGGCCCCACACAAGGATAATTTCCTACTCACCCCTCCCAAAACTTTGGTAGCAGTATAAATGTATGCCGTTGTACCGGACTGCTGCCGCACAGATGTTGTGCTGTTCTGTTCACAACATAGTCCGACTCCTTCTCAGTCCACTATACAGAGACCAGCTAAGCCAGTTTTTCAGTCACTGGAATCCCTGTGTCATGGACCCTAACACACAAGCTCTTTAAAGGAAGAGAAACTCCTATCACAGTTACTAATGATGATTAGAGGCTTCTGTTACACAGTTAAAACAGAGATGACAGTTTATCCTCCGTGACTGTATAATTATAGTATGTAACTTATTTAAGTGAATAAAGAACGCGATGACAATTACACTGTCCTCCCAGCGGACAGAGATGGTATTGACTCTACCTGCTCATGTGATGTTGTGCTGATGCATCATGAGATTGATAGCACAAAATAATGATAAAAGCAGTTAGAAATCTCAACATCAAGAGGATGCCAAATAGGTATCAGACATGAGGCTGCACTGAATGGAAGTGACTGCAATCTATAAGGGAAATGTCTAGAGCATGACAATCAAGTGAGGGGTGAAGTGGTGGAAAAATGTGTTTTTGCCTGAGAGGCCTTTTAAAATGTATTATGAGCAGCAACAAAGATTGAGTTAATTACATGTAATGCACTTCTATATTACATATTGTATAGGGCTGTAATACACAATACACTTCTAACCAGAGGCGTAACTTGAAGCTCCTGGGCCCCAATGCAAAACCTGTAACAGGGCCCCCAACTATAATGCTTTATTCATAGTACTGGGCTCCCTATATGGAGAAGAGAGGCCTCATGGGCCCCCTTAGGCTCCTGGGCCCGGGCGCAACCGCATCCCCTATAGTTACGCCCCTGCTTCTATCCTTAGAAGTCCTTACAATGCTCTCAAATTGATATGGAGGCGCTCTTTATCTAAAAGACTGTGGCATATTCAATTGCATGCCGTATTACAGAGGTATTCATTTCTAGAAGTAATTCAGATTATTCAATTACTTTTAGGAAGCAAACCTATTTTTTTAATATGGAAAAACTTTTGTTAAATCCACATAATTAATATGATTTTGCGTTAACGTTCTTCTACACTGGCAGACGTTCAACTAGAAATGAGCGCCAATCAATGTTGTTGCAAGTTGATCAGCACGTGTTCAGCTCTAATTACGTGGCGCAATCAACAGTCCCATATGGATCTGAATGATTGGCAGTACAATTGTTTAGGAACATACAGTTCTATTATTGCAAGTAGCACAACCGTGTTTACACAGGGAGATGCGCTGCCGACAGCCGATGATTTGTGGTGCTACGTCAAAGTTGTAATTACCCAATAAACAAGCATTTAGTTGTTTACCAGCTGATCGGCAGCGCCTTCACAAAGTCAGATCATCAAGTGATGAAATGTTTGAATGAATGTTCATTCCTGATCGTTTGCCAGTTTAAAAGACTCTTAAGTTTGCATTAAACAACCATAGATTATATGGTAGTAAATATTTAAAGGGGTTATCAAAAAAAAACTAAAGCTAGCCCTGTCCAGAGGATAACTTTATGATGAGTAGGGGATCTCACTGCTGAGACCTCCACTGATCCTGACAACAGGGGGCCTGTGTTCCCCCTTCTCCTTGCTGCAGGCTTACTGCACTCCGAGCAGTGAGGAGGAGATTGAATGGACTAGCGATCACGCTTTCCATTCACTTTCAGTCAGACTGTAAGAGATAGTCAAGTGCAAACAATTTCCATCAACCCACTGAAATTATTGGAGCAGCAGTGCATGCGCGGCTTGCACTTCATTACAAGTGGGAGAAGCAACCCCACTATGACAAGAAAAGGGAGACATGAGACCCCTGTTTTCAGGATTGTAGGGGTCTCAGTACTGAGATTCCCACAAATCATAAAGTTATTCCCGATCCTGTGTTAATAGGGAATAACCAGGGGCGTAACTATAGAGGATGCAGGGGATGCGGTAGCACCCGAGCCCAGAAGCCTTAGGGGGCCCATAAGGCCTCTCTTCTCCATATAGGGAGCCGAGTACTATGAATAAAGCATTATAGTTGGGGGCCCTGTTACAGGTTTTGCATTGGGGCCCAGAAGCCTCAAGTTTTGCCTCTGTGCAGCATGGTTTAGGTATGGGTATGGGAACAGATAGAGGGGGAGGCCCTAGCTCACCTTTTGCATCAGGGCCCCTGAGCCTTTAGTTACGCCCCTGGGAATAACTTTAAATTTTGGGATAAACCCTTTAAGAATGAACTGTCATTTTTAAATGTGACCTCTAATAGATGTCTGTTTAGATAGTGCCAACATGTGACATTCCACCCTCCTATATGGTATGAAAGCTCGAATCCATTGAATACACAAGGCAAATGCCATAGTCATTCTTGGGCATCCCTTGACCAGAGGGTCCACACATCATATGGAGATGTTATGCTTGTGTGTACAATTTTATCAAGTGTTTCTTTTTCAAAATACTACTTGCACTTCTTTTAAAAATTAATCTTCAAAAGGTTTTCCTCGTAGGCTTTATCATCGATACAACCATTACCTATTTTCTTTCTTTGATTCTAAATGAAATATGACTATTGAGATTTCATGTAAAATTAAACTAACTTTTCTCTCATTCCAACTCAACGTAACTCTTTGAATATGTTCCCAATATACAACAATATTCCACTGAAAGGTCGTTACTGACAGCCTTTTTGATGACCTAGTCAGGAACTTCATTCCCTTGGCAAGTACGAAAGACAAACTGAATTCCTTCCTTAGAATAAAAGGATTTCCCAATTCAGACTTGAATCTGCTTCCAACAATAACCATGAGCTTTCTCCCCAGCCGCCCCAGAGACTTGTGTTGACAGCAATTCCAAAATCTTAATGTTGCTTGCTGATTACCTGGTTTCCAGTCGCTCTAAATAATGGAAACATAAGTGTTCCAGATTTCTATAAACTCAAACATCTAATAGGGTAACATACAATACAAAATACTATTGCTTTTTTTTCATCCTAGGGAAATGAAGGACTTTCCAAAATCTAATAGTGTGAAAGCCCAAAGTTTTTGTTTAGTGATGTCAATGTTTTTAATGTTTTTGTGATTTTTGAGCCAAAATGCTCTTCGGTAAGTAACATTTTTGTTATTTCCTTGAAGACAATATGAACATCTGTAGAGAACAATGGGAAACAATTTTTAGGAAAATTTACCTATAAAATCTAGGGTGACTATCTACCTTGATATCACACTTCTGATGTACTGGTTATACTATTATTCCTGCTCTTTTCTAAAAAAAAGTGTCTGTATATGAAGTCTCTAAGACTGTTTAAATCCTAAGCTTTAGGGACACTACATACTATACTGGCATTTTTGTCACTTTGTCTTACATTTATTATTCACTATTGAATACATTAGCATAGGATTGCACATCCTATAATCATCCATTCTCTACATCTCCCTATTACCTACAAAAAAATTGTGAGCTGCATTCGTAATCAGCTCACAGAAAATAGTAGAAAGCTTGAAATGGCTGCAAATGGGAGTCTACCTGCTGTCATGTCTGACTAAAAGTAAATGAAAACCATGACAAAGGATGGAGAAAGGTTGAGGGAGGAAAGGCTTACCAAATAGGGTAACTGACGAGGAAGGAAGAGATCAAACCTTGATGTCAAAATTATCAAACCTGCCTAAATAGCAGAGTACCCACCCTGAGAAAGGCAACCCTGAGATAGGAATCTGGGGGTAATTCCTTGCACAGCCCTAGTTGGTTTGTGTGAGAGAGGGGCAACACCAGGAATGGGCCAAACAGGACAGGTGTAACAATATACAGATAACACTAGATAACTTGCACAGGAGGCCTAGTTAAGGATTGGGAGGCCAAACTGTTGAACAGAAGAAAAAAGACAGTACACTGATAAGTTATGTAAAGTACCAACTCCACATAACACTCACTACACAGGTTCAGTAATACAATTGTATAATCAATGTCCTCTGTTTGGAGGAGCCGGGATAAGAACTCCGAGAGAAAATCTGATAGGCAATAAACAGCCAAGCCATCTAATCAATAATAGAACAAACAGGGAGATGTTTCTGTCATGACATCAGCAGCCCAATGACACTGCACCTAGTACTGATGACATGATGTCATGCCTAACTAGTGTTGATGCCCGGAACAAGTCAGCGTCTAAAGCTCGCATTGAACTAAATGAGAACTTGGCCTGCAATACCAAGCCTGGCCACTGCAGTAAGAATGGAGCTGTTTGCTTCCTGAAGAAATCAGTTTCGTGCATGAGTGCATTGGCCCGGCAAACAGCTATTCAGTGGGGGTCCTGAGTGACAAACCCCCACGATCAGCTATTGATGATCTGCATTGAGGATTGGCCATCAATAGTTTAGAATAGGACAACCCATTTAATTAAAGGAGTCTGTAATAGATACAAATTACCTTTATATTCTTGCCAATTTTTATGTCAAAATACTTTTAGCCACCTTTCGTCTCACAGTGACACCATGATAAGACACTATATCACTTCTATCATCACTTGAAAAAAATTCAGTCACTGTCCCACCACTTATAATTATAAGGGCCCAGAAATCTCTCTCTTCGTGCCTAATTCATCCTGGATCCCACCCCAGCACCCTCAGTGCCTAAATTACTATCAGATGGAGACTCTTTCAATCCCTACCATTCATACCTATATACTCAGATCTCCTCCTGTTGTTGATTCTCGCTGGCTGTATATTTACGGTTTGTAGCTTATTTAGGTGAATATAAATGGTAATTATAATCCCACTGTCCTCCCAGCAGGCAGAGATGATACTGGCTCTAGCTGCTCATATGATGCTGTGCTGATGCATCAGGGAGCGCAATAGTGGAAAAATGTATATATATAATGCTGAAAATATATTATAAACAGCAACAAAGATTCAGTTTATTAGATCCCATGCACATATTACAGGTTGTACAGAGCTATAACAAGATACTCTTAGAAGTCCATAAATTGCCTATAAAGTCATGTGGAGGCATATGGAGTTTTCTTTCTCTAAAAGATTATGGTATATTCCATTGTCTGCCACATAAGAGAGATATTCTTAATGGAAGTATATCAGATTATTCAGTTATATGGTCAGGACAGTGCCTCTGTTGACTGTAGCCAAAGGGTTGGCAAAAGTATTGGTTTGCTGCGAAAAGGCTGAAGAGTGAAAGTAGAGAGTGTCATAGGTGAGAGAAACCCCGTCCCAAAGGGACATCCAAGGGACTTCGAAGGAGGAAAGCGATATACGTTGGTGCGGCACCATGGAGAGCATTATGGGTGAGGGGCATATGGAGGTTTTTTCTCTAAAAGATTGTGGCATATTCCATGATATGCCTTTAAGGTTTGCATGAAACAATCATAGATTATAGAAAATATATAAAAGGGTTATCCCAAAATCTAAAGTTATCCCCCCCCCCTATCCACAAGATTGGGGATAGCTTTATGATCAGTGGTGGTCTCACCACTGAGACCTCCACTGATCCCGAAAACAGGTATCCTGTGTTCCCCCTCACTCTTACTGCAGACTTACTTCATCCTGTGCAGTGAGGAGGACATTGAATGGAGTGGGGGGTGCAGCACTGAGGCTCAGCAGCTATCAGAAACCATTTTTTCAGCAGTTATTACATGTATATAGCCAGCTTTAGCATTTTAAAATGTACACTTAAATGATAAGAAAGATGGTTTTCTTAGGAACACATTAGACCTTATTCAAATGGGGAAAAAAAAAACTATGTAGAAGGCTAATTTGAGTTAAATAGACCCCCAACAGTTGTGAAGTACAGAGCCATAAGAACTCTGTTGAAGCAATGCGTCCATGGAAGAATACATCTACGATTCAGCATTCAATAGAACACGGTATGATATTCTTTTCATTCTATTGGATTCACACAAAATGCTACAAAACAAGCACCATATGCCTCTATATGAGATCAGAAGCATATAAAGATACTGTAAAGTCCAATAAACATCTATGGACTCCTATTACATTGTCCATAAATATGAAAATCGTTCTAACCCACCCATTTCTGCGGAACAATATGGCTCTTTAATGTATATGGAGCTTACTGACTTTCCTTGAACATCTTGGTATCAACATGCCCAACTTCTTTCCGTTGAAGATATAGGCATGCTTGGCTGAACATGGTTATTTGTGGGGAAGTTGGGAGGATTAGCTGTAGGCCGAATAAGTATTCAGCCAACTGCAACCGTTCTGTGCAAAAGCTTTAGGTGAGTGAAAAGGTTTTTCTAGAATTGAAGGTGCCAGATTGGTTCCAAATTCATTCTGCATCAGGACAACAACCTCAAACATCCCGCCAATGTCAGATGAGCGAGCACCAAAATGCTCGGGTGCTCGTTACTCGGGACGAAATTTTCGCGATGCTCGAGGGTTCGTTTCGAGTAACGAACCCTATTGAAGTCAATGGGCGACCCGAGCATTTTTGTATATCGCCGATGCTCGCTAAGGTTTTCATTTGTGAAAATCTGGGCAATTCAAGAAAGTGATGGGAACGACACAGAAACGGATAGGGCAGGCGAGGGGCTACATGTTGGGCTGCATCTCAAGTTCCCAGGTCCCACTATTAAGCCACAATAGCGGCAAGAGTGGGCCACCCCCACCTCCCAACAATTTTTACTTCTGAAAAGCCCTCATTAGCAATGCATACCTTAGCTAAGCACCACACTACCTCCAACAAAGCACAATCACTGCCTGCATGACACTCCGCTGCCACTTCTCCTGGGTTACATGCTGCCCAACCCCCCCCCCCCCCCCCTCCTGCACGACCCAGTGTCCACAGCGCACACCAAATTGTCCCTGCGCAGCCTTCAGCTGCCCTCATGCCACGCCACCCTCATGTCTATTTATAAGTGTGTCTGCCATGAGGAGGAACCGCAGGCACACACTGCAGAGGGTTGGCACGGCTAGGCAGCGACCCTCTTTCAAAGGGGTGGGGCGATAGCCCACAATGCTGTACAGAAGCAATGAGAAATCCAATCCTGTGCCACCTCCATCTGGAGCTGCACACGTGGGCATAGCAATGGGGAACCTATGTGCCACACACTATTCATTCTGTCAAGGTGTCTGCATGCCCCAGTCAGACCGCGGTCTTTTATAAATAGTCACAGGCAGGTACAACTCCGCAACGGGAATTCCGTGTGCACCCACAGCATGGGTGGCTCCCTGGAACCCACCGGCTGTACATAAATGTATCCCATTGCAGTGCCCTGGACAGCAGAGCTAACGTCAGATTAAATACAGGTGGGCTTCGGCCCACACTGCATGCCCCAGTCAGACTGGGGTTCTTTAGAAGTGGACACATGCAGTTACAACTCCGTGTGGACCGACAGCATGGGTGGCTCCCTGGAACCCACCGGCGGTACATAAATATATCCCATTGCAGTGCCCAGCACAGCTGATGTAACGTCAGCTTTAATGCAGGTGGGCAAAAAATTAATTGGATTACACTGTAGGCGAAGGCCCCAAAAAATTGGTGTACCAACAGTACTAATGTACGTCAGAAAAATTGCCCATGCCCAACCATTAGGGCAGGTGAAACCCATTAATCGCTTTCGTTAATGTGGCTTAATTTGTAACTAGGCCTGGAGGCAGCCCAGTTAAAATAAAAATTGGTTCAGGTGAAAGTTTCAACGCTTTAATAAGCATTGAAACGTATAAAAATTGTTTACAAAAATTATATGACTGAGCCTTGTGGGCCTAAGAAAAATTGCCCGTTCGGCGTGATTACGTAAGGTTTCAGGAGGAGGAGCAGGAGGAGGAGGATGAATATAATACACAGATTGATGAAGCTAAAAGGTCCCCGTTTTTTATGGTGATAGAGAACGATGCTTCCATCCGCGGGTGCAGCCTACGTATTGTTTAGGTACCGCTGCTGTCCGCTGGTGGAGAAGAAAAGTCTGGGGAAATCCAGGCTTTGTTCATCTTTATGAGTGTAAGCCTGTCGGCACTGTCGGTTGACAGGCGGGTACGCTTATTCGTGATGATTCCCCCAGCCGCACTAAACACCCTCTCTGACAAGACGCTAGCCGCAGGACAAGCAAGCACCTCCAGGGCATACAGCGCGAGTTCAGGCCACGTGTCCAGCTTCGACACCCAGTAATTGTAGGGGGCAGAGGCGTCACGGAGGACGGTCATGCGATCGGCTATGTACTCCCTCACCATCCTTTTACAGTGCTCCCGCCGACTCAGCCTTGACTGGGGAGCGGTGACACAGTCTTGCTGGGGAGCCAGAAAGCTGTCAAAGGCCTTAGAGAGTGTTCCCCTGCCTGCGCTGTACATGCTGCCTGATCTCCGCGCCTCCCCTGCTACCTGGCCCTCGGAACTGCGCCTTCTGCCACTAGCGCTGTCGTATGGGAATTTTACTATCAGCTTGTCCGCCAGGGTCCTGTGGTATAGCATCACTCTCGAACCCCTTTCCTCTTCGGGTATGAGAGTGGAAAAGTTCTCCTTATACTGTGGGTCGAGCAGTGTGTACACCCAGTAACCTGTAGTGGCCAGAATGCGTGTAACGCGAGGGTCACGAGAAAGGCATCCTAACATGAAGTCAGCCATGTGTGCCAGGGTACCTGTATGCAACACATGGCTGTCCTCACTAGGAAGATCACTTTCAGGATCCTCCTCCTCCTCCTCCTCAGGCCATACATGCTGAAAGGATGACAGGCAAGCAGCATGGGTACCCTCAGCAGTGGGCCAAGCTGTCTCTTCCCCCTCCTCCTCATGCTCCTCCACCTCCTACTCCTCCTCCTCAACGCGCTGAGATATAGACAGGAGGGTGCTCTGACTATCCAGCGACATACTGTCTTCCCCCGCTCCGTTTCCGAGCGCAAAGCGTCTGCCTTTATGCTTTGCAGGGAACTTCTCAAGAGGCATAGCAGAGGAATGGTGACGATAATGATTGCAGCATCACCGCTCACCATCTGGGTAGACTCCTCAAAGTTTCCAAGGACCTGGCAGATGTCTGCCAACCAGGCCCACTCTTCTGTAAAGAATTGAGGAGGCTGACTCCCACTGCGCCGCCCATGTTGGAGTTGGTATTCCACTATAGCTCTACGCTGCTCATAGAGCCTGGCCAATATGTGGAGCGTAGAGTTCCACCGTGTGGGCACGTCGCACAGCAGTCGGTGCACTGGCAGATTAAACCGATGTTGCAGGGTGCGCAGGGTGGCAGCATCCGTGTGGGACTTGCGGAAATGTGCGCAGAGCCGGCGCACCTTTTCGAGTAGGTCTGACAAGCGTGGGTAGCTTTTCAGAAAGCGCTGAACCACCAAATTAAAGACGTGGGCCAGGCATGGCACGTGCGTGAGGCTGCCGAGCTGCAGAGCCGCCACCAGGTTACGGCCGTTGTCACACACGACCATGCCAGGTTGGAGGCTCAGCGGCGCAAGCCAGCGGTCGGTCTGCTCTGTCAGACCCTGCAGCAGTTCGTGGGCCGTGTGCCTCTTATCTCCTAAGCTGAGTAGTTCCAGCACGGCCTGCTGATGCTTGCCCACCGCTGTGCTGCCACGCCGCGCGACACTAACTGCTAACTGGGTGCGTGGCGGCCTACTTGCGCTTGCGCTCAAACACTTGCGCTAGCGACGGCTGGACGCTGCGCTGAGAGACATTGGTGGGTGGGGCCGAGGACAGCGGAGGTGAGGGTGTGGGTGCAGGCCAGGAGACGGTAGTGCCTGTGTCCTGAGAGGGGGGTTGGATCTCAGTGGCAGGTTGGGGCACAGGGGGTGCAGTGGTGCAAACCGGAGGTGGTGAACGGCCTTCGTCCCACCTTGTGGGGTGCTTGGCCATCATATGTCTGCGCATGCCTGTGGTGGTGAGGCTGGTGGTGGTGGCTCCCCGGCTGATCTTGGCGCGACAAAGGTTGCACACCACTGTTCGTCGGTCGTCTGCACTCTCAGTGAAAAACTGCCAGACCTTTGAGCACCTCGGCCTCTGCAGGGTGGCATGGCGCGAGGGGGCGCTTTGGGAAACAGTTGGTGGATTATTCGGTCTGGCCCTGCCTCTACCCCTGGCCACCGCACTGGCTCTTCCAACCTGCCCTGCTGCTGCACTTGCCTCCCCCTCTGAAGACCTGTCCTCAGTAGGCTTAGCAAACCAGGTGGGGTCAGTCACCTCATCGTCCTGCTGCTCTTCCTCCAAATCCTCTGTGCGCTCCTCCCTCGGACTTACTCCAATTACTTACTCCAATTACTACTACCTGAGTGATAGACAACTGTGTCTCATCGTCATCGTCCTCCTCACCCACTGAAAGCTCTTGAGACAGTTGCCGAAAGTCCCCAGCCTCATCCCCCGGACCCCGGAAACTTTCCAAAGGTTGGGCATCGGTCACGACAAACTCCTCCAGTGGGAGTGGATTCGGAACCATCGCTGCCCATTCTGGGCAGGGGCCCGAGAACAGTTCCTGGGAGTCTGCCTGCTCCTCAGAATGTGTCATTGTAATGGAGTGAGGAGGCTGGGAGGAAGGAGGAGCAGCAGCCAGAGGATTCAGAGTTGCAGTAGTGGACGGCGCAGAACTCTGGGTGGTCGATAGATTGCTGGATGCACTTTCTGCCATCCACGACAGGACCTGCTCACACTGCTCATTTTCTAATAAAGGTCTACCGCGTGGACCCATTAATTGTGAGATTAATCTGGGGATGCCAGAAACGTGCCTCTCTCCTAATCCCGCAGCAGTCGGCTGCGATACACCTGGATCAGGAGCTCGGCCCGTGCCCACACCCTGACTTGGGCCTCCGCGTCCTTGCCCGCGTCCACGTCCTCTAGGCCTACCCCTACCCCTCAGCATGCTGTATTACCAGTAGTGCAGAAACAGAACGCTGTAATTAAATGTGCCGCTTATTGGCCTGTGGTTGGAGGCTGACTTCGCTTACGGAACGCACAGCAGAGCCAGGAAAGAATTTTACGCAAGCCTGCTGTAACACTTAGCTGGCTGCGTATTAATTAGGACTACTACCCCCAGCAGAGACGCAGTACAGTCAGGACGGTCACAGGCAGCCCAAATATATTTTTTTGTCCCAAATTTTTTTGGAAAAGCCCACTGCCTATATAGACAGTATACGTCTTTCACCTTTTTCACTGTCCCTGCCTCAGCACTACTGGCCCTATACTATGTAAAATTACTGCAGACTGTTTCCCTCTGGACAGGATGACAGCGGTGATGTAACGGCCAACGCAGAGCCAGGAAAGAATCTTGCGCAAGCCTGCTGTAACACTTAGCTGGCTGCATATTAATTAGGACTACTACCCCCAGCAGAGACGCAGTACACTCAGGACGGTCACAGGCAGCCCAAATAGAATGTTTTTTCCCAAATTTTTTTGGAAAAGCCCACTGCCTATATAGACAGTATATCTCTTTCACTGTCCCTGCCTCACCACTACTGGCCCTGTACTATGTAAAATTACTGCAGACTGTTTCCCTCTGGACAGGATGACAGCGGTGATGTAACTGCCAACGCAGAGCCAGGAAAGAATTTTGCGCAAGCCTGCTGTAACACTTAGCTGGCTGCGTATTAATTAGGACTACTATCCCCAGCAGAGACGCAGTACACTCAGGACGGTCACAGGCAGCCCAAATAGAATGTTTTTTCCCAAATTTTTTTGGAAAAGCCCACTGCCTATATAGACAGTATATCTCTTTCACTGTCCCTGCCTCACCACTACTGGCCCTGGACTATGTAAAATTACTGCAGACTGTTTCCCTCTGGACAGGATGACAGCGGTGATGTAACGGCCAACGCAGAGCCAGGAAAGAATTTTGCGCAAGCCTGCTGTAACACTTAGCTGGCTGCGTATTAATTAGGACTACTACCCCCAGCAGAGACGCAGTACACTCAGGACAGTCACAGGTAGCCCAAATAGAATGTTTTTTCCTAAATTTTTGTGGAAAAGCCCACTGCCTATATAGACAGTATATCTCTTTCACCTTTTTCACTGTCCCTGCCTCACCACTACTGGCCCTATACTCTGTACAATGACTGCAGACTGCGGACGCAATGCTCTGCACGGCCGATATACAAAAAAAAAAAAATGTGCAACACTGCAAAAAGCAGCCTCAACAGTACTGCACACGGTCAGATGTGGCCCTAAGAAGGACCGTTGGGGATCTTGAAGCCTAAAATAACTCCTAACACTCTCCCTATAGCAACTCCAGCAAGACAGCACTTTCCCTGAACTATGTCAGAATGCATCTGTGGCGAGCCGCGGGAGGGGCCGATTTATATACTCTGGTGACACCTGATCTCGCCAGCCACTCACTGCAGGGGGGTAGTATAGGGCTTGAACGTCGCAGGGGGAAGTTGTAATGCCTTCCCTGTCTTTCTATTGGCCAGAAAAGCGCGCTAACGTCTCAGAGATGAAAGTGAAAGTAACTCGAACATCGCGTGGTACTCGTCTCGAGTAACGAGCATCTCGAACACGCTAATACTCGAATGAGTATCAAGCTCAGACGAGTACGTTCGCTCATCTCTAATTAAGAACTATCTTCAGTGCAAAGAAGAACAAGGAGTTCTGGAAGAGATGATATGGTCCCAACAGAGTCCTGATCTCAACATCATTGAGGTTGCCTGGGATTACTTAAAGAGACAGAAGGATTTGAGCAAGCCTCCATTCACAGAAGATCTGTGTGGTTAGGTGTCCAAGATGTTTGAAAAAAAAAAAAAAAAACTTCATAAATTGTGTGTAAGTATACATAGAAGAATTGATGCTATCTAGAAGGCAAAGGCAGGTCACACCAAATATTAATTTGATATAGATTTCTCTTTTGTTCATTCACAAATATTCTTACATTGCAGCATTTTTGTTTACACCTGCCTAAAACTTTTGCACAGCACTATATCTCTGGCGTACGGGTAGTCTTAGAATGGTTTCTCATCTGCGTTGCAGGTCCAGCTGCCGATTCCGTAAGAAAAACGGCTGCAGCTGGGCGGAAAGTGGGCGGACCCTATTATAGTCAATGGGGTCTATCCGATGCTGTTCGGTGCTGTTTCCAGACCAGGACAGCAGAATCCCCAGCACAAGTGTGGAAGAACCCTCGGTCAATTCCTTTCTGTCTCTCTTTCAATTTGTCTCTACTTTTCTTTCTCTTTTCTTGTTTCCTTTATTCTCTTTTTTCCTTCTCTTTCTGTCTTCATTACTGAGGCTCGTATGATTGCTAATATGCTTTTTTTTTATAAACTAAATTGCAGATAAAAAACATTTAGATAAAATCTGAACTAATGGCTGCAAAAGTTCCCCATTAATAAATATTTGCCTGTTTGCATAATTCATTCAAAATATTTCATTTGTTTGATTGATGTTTTTCCAAGGCATTTGTTTAAGCAATTAGCATGAAATAAAAATATATAAATCACCTACTATACACTGATTAAAGATTTATTTTTAAATTGTGTTGCAGTAATATAATAAGCAGGAAATTAGACATTTTTATCTTACATTTTCAACAATTAAATTACGCTGTTGAATTATTCAGTTATCTGTACAGGTTTTTTGTTTTTTTTTGCTATATTATGTTTGTATTTAGCCAACACAGACAAATGACTCATTGTTTTGCAAGCTTATAAAACTGCTACCATAATTACAGAATAACTGTCACTAGCTTCCATGCAAATATATATATATATATATATATATATATATACATATCTATATACACACGTGTATATATACATACATATATATATATATATATATATATATATATATATATATATATATACTGTATGTGTGTGTGTGCGTGTGTGTGTGTGTACATGGCAGATTTACTTCCTGCCAAGCAGAGCTCATCAATATTCATTCAATTGCCTTTCATAATTGTATCAGAAGGGCCATTGATCCCATTTGCTCCTTTTGAGACCATCAAGGAAGCCCTTTTGTTGTAGTGAAACAAAATTAGCCATTTGCAGGAGATCACATTGTCTCCCTGCCTCCCCAATACGCATCCTTCAAACTTGCTGACTGCGATTTCCCTCCAACAAAGAAAAAAATAATTATAGGGATTATGAAGGTCCCAGCTCAACCCCAAGCATTTTTTTTTTTTTTAAACCGTAAGTATACTACAGGTACAATGCATTCACTACCATCACTGTGCAACCCCCGGAAGCCACAGAATCGCATACTTGCAAAGTTAGTCATCTGTCACATATCATGTTTGGTATCCACTTCTAGGTGAATTCATGATATGAAACATGGCAGTCTTAGCTTCCCTATTGGAATGCCTCTTAAGGAAATATGGCCAAAATGTTAAATTGGGTTTCCATTCAGAAAATATGTGCATCTACTTAGCCAGCCTAAGCAGTACGGCAGAGCTTGGACGCAGAGGGACTTTAAATTTAAAGGGATATCTCCCCTCCATTGTCGGACCCAGGAGTTGTATCTACATGCAGAACTGTCCACCTTTCCATGTGCTCCTCACCCGAGGGCTATTTGAAAAAACGTCATGGATTGGTATTTTCTATTATTTTATTAATTTTTATTTCCACACTGTTTTTTGCGAATTTGTACGCTCTTTACCCTTTCGTAAATATCTTCTGTGCTATATTTTAACCTAAGCACGGCTAACCCTTTTTAACCCTTTGCAATCCAATTTTGGATTCAGGGTTTCCTAGAGGGATTTCTCTTTCTGCCATTATACAATGGTGCCATCTGCTGGCTAGAGCCAGTATTGCAGTGTGTGACATGCTTGAGAGGCCCCCGACAACAGAGCGGCCAGTAATCTACAGTAAGAATACCCCGCCGGATGTCTTCCGACATCGTAACTGCACATCTTTCAATCAGAATGTCTTTAGACGTCAGACAGTGGATTAGAAAGGGTTAAAATAAAGTTTTAAACTTTATTTAGTCAGCTTTGTTCACACTTTAAGCGATCTATAACCCCAAAGTCTGTTAATTGTGTGTCTACTGGTGGAAACTGAACTGGCTGACCTTGCTGTTAGAAACTGAATAGGCTGAGGTTTTAAGTAAAAAAAACAAATGATCCAGCTCACCAAAAAGACACAGAATTCCCATAACTAATCTGTGTGTCTCTCTGGTTCTCACTCAGCGCCATATCCCCTTGGCTCTCTATAGACTTCTATGAGCAGCATGTAATTTGATTTCTCAGTGAGCAATTAGTCCATCTCACCTACCAAGACAAATTTCAAACGGTTTTTAAGAGTGAGGCCTCGGTCAGACGACCGTTTTTTGCCGCGATTTGCGGATCGCATGACGAATGCGCATCCGCAAATCGCGTGACCGGGCCGACGATTCGCCGAAAAATCTGCAGCTAGCAGCATTTTCGGTGAAACGGGCCCGATCAAAGGAGCGCTGTCCAACCCATTGAAATTCAATGGAGCCGGCAATACAGTCGGCTCCATTAAAAGCAATGGGCTGCCGGCGAGCGCGGGATGAATTTTCGGGAAGGGCTTAAAAATATAAGCCCTTACCTGAAAATCATCCTAAAATGTGTAAAAATAAAAAATATATATACTCACCTTGTCCCTGCAGCCGGAGCTCAGCCGCGGCCGGCCGGCAGTTCTCCTGAACTGCTCTGTGTAGTATTCAGCAGCCGGGGATTTAAAATCCCCGCCTGCTGAATGGGCTGCCTCTGATTGGTCACAGTCCTCACCCATCAGGGGCAGCTCTCAGCTGTCATTCAATAGCTGAGAGCTGCCCCTGATTGGTCCTTGCGCTGAGACAATCAGAGGCAGCACTCACTCACCCATTCATGAATTCATGAATGGGTGAGTGAGAGCTGCCTCTGATTGGTGAGGTCTGTGACCAATCTGAGGCAGCCCATTCAGCAGGCCTGCTGAATACTACACTGAGCAGTTCAGGAGAACTGCCGGACGGCCGCGGCTGAACTCCGGCTGCAGGGACACGGTGAGTATATATATTTTTTTTATTTTTACACATTTTAGGATGATTTTCAGGGAAGGGCTTATATTTTTAAGCCCTTCCCGAAAATTCATCCTGCGCTCGCCGGCAGCCCATTGCTTTCAATGGAGCCGGCTGTATTGCCGGCTCCATTGAATTCAATGGGCGAACATCGTTTTTCTCTGCCACAGCTGTTACAGCTGTGGCAGAGGAGAGTGATCTTTGTAGTATATGTTCTCAATGGGGTTGGCGCTGCTGCCGCCAGCCCCATTGAGCGCACATATAGAACACAAGGAATCGCAGAACGCAGATAGGCGAGATCTGTGATTCCTCGTGTCCTATAATTTATCGGACATCCGCATAAAAAGCGGCCATGTGACTGATCACATTGCAAAGCAATGGTTCTATATATGCGCAGATCGCATGTGCATCCGCAAATCGCGGCAAAAAACGGTCGTCTGACCGAGGCCTGAGTGAACACTTTAGGAGGAAGGAGAAAGAACTCATAGAAAAGTAGCATTATTCTCTGATAACATATGTTACCATTTTTTTATATTGGCTGCACTATTTGATTTGTGCAAAATTTGTTGAAAGGTAAATGGACAGACAGACAGATAGATAGATACATAGATAGATAGATAGATAGATAGATAGATAGATAGATAGATAGATAGATAGATATGAGATTGATAGATAGATAGATAGATAGATATGAGATAGATAGATAGATAGATAGATAGATAGATAGATAGATAGATAGATAGATATGAGATAGATAGATAGATAGATATGAGATAGATAGATAGATAGGAGATAGATAGATAGATAGATAGATAGATAGATAGATAGATAGATAGATAGATAGATAGTTATGAGATAGATAGATAGATAGATAGATAGATAGGAGATAGATAGATAGATAGATAGATAGATAGATAGATAGATAGATAGATAGATAGATAGATAGATAGATCGATCTTAGGGCCAATAGAAGCTGGGTCACTACTAGAAATAAGTAAACTTCTAAAAAGTTGGGTTTGGCAAGCTTGCCGAACATTTGCAAAAAGATCAGCTTGGGCCGAATTAGTTCAATCCGAACTAGAAGTTCACTAAAACCCCTAAAACTGGTGTACAACACTGTCTAAGAGCCCTAGCAGCCATTAGAGTGTTATTCAGGGCTTTTCTGTCTCTTAGATAGTGTTATACACCAGTGTTCAAGACTAGTGTTGAGCAAGCCGAGCCAGTAGAACCCTGCTTTTGGTGGAACTTTGCCAAAAACTTGGTTCAGGCTCTTACCAAACGGAACTTTTAACAAAGTTTAACCCAAAACAGGGGTGTACTAGTTTGATTCACTCAACACTAGTCCCTATACTTTATAATACCCATTTCAACAGTTGCAAAACCTTGCTGTGCCATATAAAGAGAGGAACTGAAATTAATCTCACCCTTCATATTCAGAAATAGGTTTGGCAACATCAGAGACATGTATTATGTAACATTTTGCCTTTAACTGTTCCATAAAGAGTTCTACTAGCTGTGGTACCCCATAGAACAGTTCCAGCAACAATGCCAGTATAACAACACCATTCCATACAGTATCAGTTCTATCTACAATAGAACTCATAGCAGTGCTGGCCAAATAATGCCAAACACATTCCAAAATGCAGACTGCTCATACTCGTCTTCTTGTGCCAGAGATCATCATAGGAGGGGAATCTTCTTCTAGAGACCATCTGTTACAGATCATTTCTGAAGAAGAAGATTGCTGTTAGTGTATACAAATATTGACATAGTTATTCTCTATCATTTTAGGGGCCAGAAAGTGCCTTTAAGAAGCAGAAGGTGCTAATGAAAGTATATTGCTAGGATGAGAGCATTTTGGCTGCTGTCTGGAGCTCTTTTGATAAGTCTCGTATCACAGTAAAAAACTGTTTTCGGTTATTTGAAAACATTGCAAAATAACGAGTTTAGCAATGAGTGAACTTAGAAAAGCTCAGATCAGCCAGTTCCCTGAACTTTTGCAATAACTTTGCTTCAGCCTGAAGTAGTTCAAACCGAACCAGAAGGTCACCAAATGCCCTAAAACTGGTGTATAACACTGTCTAAGAGCTATTATAGACCTGTATAATACCCTGAGAGTGTTATAGAGGGCTGTTATAGCCATTAGTAGAGATGAGCGAGTATACTCGCTAAGGCACATTACTCGAGCGAGTAGTGCCTTAGCCGAGTATCTCCCCGCTCGACTCTAAAGATTCGGGGGCAGGCGGGGAGTGGCCAGGGAGAGTGGGGAGGAACGGAGGCGAGATCTCCCTCTCTCCCCTCCGCTCCCCCCGCTCCCCGCCGCAACTCACCTGTTACCCGCGCCGGCCCCCAAATCTTTAGAGACGAGCTGGGAGATACTCGGCTAAGGCACTACTCGCTCCAGTAATGTGCCTTAGCGAGTATACTCGCTCATCTCTAGCCCTTAGACATAGTTATACACCAGTGTTTGGAAGTAGTGTGGATCAAGCCAAAACGGTAGAAGCCTATTTTGGGTCTAAAGTTGTTAAAAGCTCAGTTCAAGTCTGTGCCAAACTGAATTTTTAGCACAGTTTGACCTGAAACAGGGTTTTACTGGTTCAGTTTGCTCCACACTAAAAGGGTTAGTACATCCTTCCTCTCCATAGACCTTAATCTGAGGTCTTAAAATCACTGATGCTCCACACTGCTGTTAAGAAAGAAGTGATCTTTACAGAGAGGCACCAATTACAAAAACAATGGAGAAAACTACCTTTTCCTTTTTTTACTTCAAAAGCCATAACACAACAGACAGACTTGTACATTGTACAGGCCAGACCTTAATTTTAATATGGCTTACTAGAACATAACTTAATTCAGTTGGACAGTCCATTGTGTTTTGTATTAAAGAAATGTAGTACTTCTTTTGGAGCTGTAAATTGTGAAACCATATGTATGACATGGAGGTCATGTCAAGACCATCTGTTTTTTTTACTCTTAGTATGTGCCAGAGATTTCTTCCACACAGCTTAATGCTATGTAAATAGAAAGTGAAGATGTTTTTATGATAAAGGAAGTCATACATTGAAGAAATAGATACAAAGTCAAAAAGTGCAGTTTCTTACATTTAGAAAATACCAACAGACTGCAATAAAAAAAAAAGAAAACTGTCTCTGGGAATTCTATTTAATCAACCTAAAATTAAAATTCTAAAATAAGGCAAAAGATCTAATATTTAGCTAAAAACCACCAAAGAGCTACATAAATCCACATTTATTAATATGCTGAATAGCGTTGAGCAAACCGAACCAGTAGACCCTTGTTTTTGATTAAACTTTGCTAAAAGTTTGGTTCGCTCAACACTAGTCGTGAACACGGGTCAGAGGCGTAACTTGAAGCTCCTGGGCCCCAATGCAAAACCTGTAACAGGGCCCCCAACTATAATGCTTTATTCATAGTACTGGGCTCCCTATATGGAGAAGAGAGGCCTTATGGGCCCCCTAAGGCTCCTGGGCCCGGGTGCAACCGCATCCCCTGCATCCTCTATAGTTACGCCCCTGACACTAGTGTATAACACTGTCTAAGAACCATAAAACCCCCATATTACACTCTCACAGTGTTATACGGGCTTTCATGGCTCTTAAATAGTGTTATAAGCCAGTTTTAAAGGTTCTTGTTCGGTGTAAACTAACTCAGACCAAACTGATCTTTTTTGAAAAGTTCAGCAAAGCAGCCTTAGGGCTCAGTCACATGGGCCACGCTGTGCCACAGCTGTCACAGAGGAGCGCAACATTCTCCTATTGAATTCAATGGAGCCGGCTTCAAATATAAGCCCTTCCCTGAAAAACAATCCAAAAATGCGTAAAAATAAAAAAAAAATCAATACTCACCTCTCTGCAGCTGCCGGTGCTCAGCTGCGTCCAGCTGGCTCTTCTCCCTGCACTTGCTCTCAGTAGTATTCAGCAGGTGGGGATTTAAAATCCCCGCCTGCTGAATGGGCTACCTCTGATTGGCTGAGCCCTGTGACCAACTAGAGGCAGTGCATTCAGCAGGCGGGGAATTTAAATTCCCTCCTGCTAAATACTACTGAGAGCAGTGCAGGGTGAAGAACCGGCTGGACGCGGTTGAGCCCCGGCAGCTGTAGAGAGGTGAGTATAGATTTTTTTTCATTTTTACACATTTTTAGATTGTTTTTCAGGGAAGGGCTTATATTTAAAGCCCTTTCCCGAAAATTACTACAGCGCTTGCCGGCAGCCCATTGGTTTCAATGGAGCCGGCTGTATTGAACACATCAGTTATGCGTTTAAAAATTTGCGCGTACAAACGCCCGTGTGACTGAACCCTAACTGAGCTTTTCTAAAGTTTGCTCATCACTAATGCTGAATATTTTTTATGTATCTCTGCAGGTTGTACATCTTATTCTCAATTTACTCAGAACTGACAGAAGGAACCTCGTGTTGTGATGACTCCCTACACTGTGAACAGAGAACTGCAGATTCTACTTTAGTAACATCATCATGTAGGACAGTGTACAGCAGAATAGATAAGTGGAAAAGTGAATAAATAGCCGTAAATAACTCATTGTTAGCTCCAACAGCACATCTATGAGAGTCTCTGCTTCTCTCCAACCTCTCATTATCCCCCTCCCCTCTACTCTCAATAAACAGCATGACTCTTCCCTCACCTACACTTTCTGTTTTCTATATTTTCAACTTTAGTAGCAGATAACATCACATTTATTAGAGGATAGTTCACTCTGTGACCGAGCCAGCAATACTGGCTCCCGTGCAACAGCAAGTGTATGCGGGGACGAGTGTCGGTTATCGTTTGCCTGACATTCATCCTGTCTAAATGGGCCTTTAGTCTCCATTATTTTTTGGTCCCTTTCTGGAGGATGGCACAGTGTAGTGAAATGCAACAAGTTCAATTTCACCATTTTGCTAAGTTTAACTCAGGCCTTAGTCACACGGGCATTTTTTCGCGCGATTTGCGGATCGCATGACGGATGCACATCCGCAAATAACGTGACCGATGCCCAAAAATCGCCCGAAAATCTGCTCCTAGCCGCGTTTCATTAGAAACGGGCCGGAGCTGTCCAGCGCATTGCATTCAATGGAACAGGGCCCCATTGAAAGCAATGCGCTGAGGGCGAGCACGGGATGAATTGTCGGGAAGGGCTTAAATATATAAGCCCTTCCCTGCAATTCATCCAGAAATGTGTTAAAATAAAAAAAATATATATACTTACCTTGTCCCGGCAGCCGGAGTTCAGCGCGGCCGGCCTGCAGTGTTTGTGAAGGGGGTGTGACTCAAAGCTGCCCCTGATTGGCTCACCCATTCATGAATTCATGAATGGGTGTGAGTGAGACCTGCCTCTGATTGGCTCAACAATGGGCAAACATCGTTCTTCTCTGCCACAGCTGTTACAGCTGTGGCAGAGAAGAATGATTTGTCTTCTATATGTTCTCAATGGGGTCGGCGCTGCTGCCGCCGGCCCCATTGAGCGCATATAGAGAAGAGAACAGGAATCGCAGATTGCAGATAGGTGCGATCTGCGATTTTTGTTCTATAATTTATCGGACGAGCGCATAAAAAGCGCTCATGTGTCCGATACCATTGCAAAGCAATGGTTATAAAAAATTGCCGGACGCATGCGCATGCGCAAATCGCGCGAAAAATCGCCCAATAGGGCCGGCCCCACGCTGGAACCTGAGGACCTAACTAGCCCTAGATGGTAAACGATTCAAGCAGACAGTACACAGTTCACACCAACACACCAGGGAATGCACACTATGCAGAACAGGACTGTTCACACCACGTGTCTGGCTACTTGCTCAGACCCACAGACCAGGTAACTGCTCACACCTTACACAACACCATGCATGGAAGCAAACACCTGCGTGTTGGGAAACCAGCATCCTGTAGCTAGAGGAGCTGGTATATATGTGCAACACACCAGGGGGGATTGGTTGGCTGGAGATACTTCACACCCAACCAGCTCAATTATCCCATACCTGTGAAGTTGTGCTCCTGGAAACCCTTAGTACTACAGGTCCCAGGAACACAACCTAACAACTCACTTCCCTACTTCAGATGCCTGAGTACTACGAAGTTTGTGCACCAGTCCATAAATGACCCTTACCAAATTTACTGATAACATTCAGGATATGTACCCTCTAAACCTTTTTCCCATTAAAGTGCATGATATTTCTTCTATTATGACCTGATTGCTAAATTATAAAAAAAAAATTACCTTTTGAAAAGGTCCTTGGAGCTGTACATCTTCCCAATTTTTTACTTACCCCAATGCTGTAATTTCAGATATTACATATTTTCGCTTACTAAGTCAAAACAGAAGCCTGTGCTGACCATGACAACATGACAACCTAGCAGCACTATAATATCACTGACAACGAAGCAACACTTGGCAATCACCATAGAAAATGCTACAACTGTGAAATGCAGTCAATGGAACTTATGGTATCTCCTATGCTGACTGCCAGGGCTTAGAGGAAAGTGGGAGATGCAGAAACTTTTTGGGAAATGTCACCATATTTGTGTATGGCCTGGTGCTGAATTTTCAGTTTTTGGCCAGAATTACTCTTAATTTTTCATAGCACAACTGCTGAATATTCTTCTATTTTACTTGGGTACTATGGATATTTTCATCTACCACAATAATTGTAACATTAGTCCTAATAAGTTGTTTGGTCAATGAACATGGAGCAGACAAATAGTAGATCCCATGCAGGGGTACCCCAAGCTTTTGTGCTGCCTGAGGTGAAGTGTGAAATGGCAACCTCTTTCCCCTGCAAAAAAAAACCGCACTCATTTTACAGGTATTGAAAGCGCCAATACAGAAGGTACCCAACACATATTTGAAGCATTGAGACTTGTCTAAAGTGACAGAGTAAAAGTGCCCCAAGTAGTGGCCCCAATAGTAAGTGTCCCCCTAGGGGCCCCAGAAGTATTAGTGATCCTCCTAATGAGCCCATTAGTAATAGTGACCCCATTTGTGTCCCCAGTGTTAATAGTGGCCCCAGTAGTAATAGTGACCCCTACAGTGGCCCTAGTAGTAATAGTGTTCTCCATAGTGGCCCTAGTAGTAATAGTGTTCCCCATAGTGGCCCTAGTAGTAACAATGACCTAGTTAGTGGCCCTAGTATAATTGTAAGCTCTCATAGTGTCTCAAATAGTATTAGTTACTTCCATAGTGGTCCTAGTATTAATACTGTCCCTTTTAGTAGCACCCCAGTAGCAATAGTGACCTCAGTTGTTATAAAGATTCATGTTAGTGACCCCAATAGCAATATTGACCCCCATAGTGGCTCCAGTAGAAATAGTGTCCCCCTTAGTAGCCCCCATACTCATTTGGACCACCATAGTGGCCCAGTATTATTAATGACCACCATTGTGGCCATAGTAGCAATTTTGACCCCTGTACTGGACTTCCAGCTGGGCAACAACCCAATAAACATTTCACTCACTCTGCGTCTAAGTCTATGACTCCTGACCTCCCTCCCTTAATACAGGATGGTATCTGCATGCAGGAACACAGGTGCCAAAGGGAGAGGTCAGTGGTCACAGATTGATAACAGCATTGGTGGCCGCCCCGACCAGAGTTGCAGACAGAGTAAGTGAAATGCTTGTCAGGTTGCTGCTGGGCTGGTCATTAATATGGTTGGTTACAAATTAATTAAAGTCAAGCGACAACCCCAGCCCTGCCCTTCTGACATCCTACAGACTACTGCCTGAAGCAGCCTGAAGCAGCAGTCTCATGTTGTCTATTCTATGTAATCTGCTACTTCATAAGAATCAAATACAGCTTATATTTGGTAAATCTATTATACAGAATAAAATGAGCAGAACCGAGCATCAGGTTCCTCATTTGTATTCGATTATCCAGAATTCCTAATCATATCACATGATGGAAATTTTTGGTAGGACAGGTTTTTGGCTGAGCACAAGACCCAAGAATGTGCTTGCAAGCTGTAGAGAAACACGGCTTTCTCTGATCTGAGCAGATATATACAAATCAAGATATCAATCTCAAAATATGGAATGGATTGTAGAGAGGGGTCAAAAATTGAAAAATGCATTTATTTACCTTGTAGAATTGCAAGAGGCTGATATAGCTTCCATTTTAGAAACATCTTACAAAAACTAATTCAAAATGGCAGGTATGTAACCCATTGTGCAATAGTGTCCAATTACTTGGATTCTATGGTTCAAAAGAAAGTTCACTGTATCTAGAAGTAATCGAAATTAATTAATTCAAAAACATTTAAAGGGGTTGTACCAATATTTCGAGTTATTCCCTATCCATTGGATAGGAGAACTTGCTGACCGTTGGGGCTCTCACTGCTGAGACCACTGCAGATCTCAGAAACGTGTCCACCATCCTCACTGCCGGGTTACTGCCTGGTGCGCTGGACAGAAATGTCAATAAATGACATGTCTGCCTGTTTATAACCAGATCTGCAAATCGATAAATAATAATCATTACTATTATAATTTTTATTCTCATGTAAGATTCAGATAAATGAATAATTTCTGCAAAAAAAAGTCCCCCGCCGTGGAGGACCCAGCTTATCTGTGCCTTATATGATTTCAATGTGAATTGTGAAATGCTCCATCTTCCCTGTGGCAGCACTATAAATTAAATGGGGCAGCTTGCCACCCTGCCATAAGCTTATTTTCTAGGGACCCCTCTAACAAAAAAAAATGGCATTATTCAAGGCAGACCCTTTAACTTCTTCATCCCTGACTAGAGATGAGTGAGCACCAAAATGCTCGGGTGCTCGTTACTTAAGCCAAGCTTTTTGTACTGCTCGAGAGCTCGTTTCAGTAACAAACCCCACTGAAGTCAATGGGAGACTCGAGCATTTTCCATGCTGACCCATGCTCGGTAGCTGTCTGCATATCTCTCTCTCTCTTCCAGAGCTCCATTTTCTCGAGCAGCCGAGCACCGTGAGGTGCTCAGCTCGAGTAACGAGTACTTCCAGTATGCTAATGCTTGCACGAACATCAAGATTGGACGAGCATGCTCGCTCATCTGTATTCTTGACCCATTTTTGTTTTTTGCTCCCCACACTCCCAAAAAAATTGAATTTATTTATTTTTCTGTCGCATTAGCCATCTGAGAGCTTGTTTTTTTTGTAGAACCAGATGTGCTTTTCAATTATACTATGTAAGGTCCTGTACAATGCAACAAAAATTTTTAACATTGGGGTGAAATGGAAAAAAAGATCTTAATTTTGCCATTTTTGATTCGTAGGGGGTGCCTTGTTTCTATATTGTACATGGTGTAACAAAAATGGCATGTTAGCTGCATTACGGCGATACACAATGTATTCATTTTTTGTTGTACCGCCCATACAACATATTTTTGTCAATGCTTTCTGTTGAGCCCTATAACTTTTTTAGTTTTCCATCAATGTGGTTGTGTGAAAGTTTGACTCTTGCAGGACTACCTGTAGTTGTCATTGGCACTATGTTGGGGAACATGCAACGTATAGATTGCTTTATATAAAATTTCTTCTTGGAAACAGGGTGACCAAGAAAGCACAATTTTGGTCTTTTTTTTTTACTAAATTTTAGAGATGTGTCAATATTAAAAGTGGGATTTTTTTGTAGGGGGAGTGGTTAAAATGGGAAAAGGCGAGTTCAGCTTTAAGCCTCATTCGCACAAGTGTTTTATCGCAGCTATTTTGCCACAATAAAATGTCATCAAAAATAACTACGATGTGAGGCATTGGATTCCAATTAGAGATGAGCGAGTATACTCGCTAAGGCACATTACTCGAGCGAGTAGTGCCTTAGCCGAGTATCTCCCCGCTCGTCTTTAAAGATTCGGGGGTCGGCGCGGGTGACAGGTGAGTTGCGGGGGGGAGAGAGGGAGAGAGAGATCTTGAAAGTCACGATCCTTCAAGTGAGCGAACACTTCTTCTGGTTGCTATGTGGTTGTGCTGCTGACACTGTGTTTGACTTGTGAAGCTAATAGAAGCCAATCTGCCGGCCAATGGAATTTCACGCTGCAGCAATTTTTTCACTGGATACGTTTGTGCGATTGGATGAGAAAACGCTAATCATTGTTGGAATTAGATAGCTGCTATACTTCACTATTGCGTAAAATCGCATACGCTCGTTTGAATGAGGCCTTAAATATGTATTATCTTTTGTAAAAATGAAAAAGAAAAACCCTTTAATGTATTTTAAAGTACTTGCCCGCTCGAGACTGCAGGTTCGGGTGCCGGCGGCGGGCAGGGAGCTGCGGGGGAGAGCGGGGCGTAACGGAGGGGAGATCTCCCTCTCTCTCCCCCCCCCCCCCCCTCCGCTCCCTCCTGCTGACTTCTGCTACTCACCGCTCCCCCGCGCCGGCACCCTCACCTTCTGTCTCGAGCGGGCAAGTACTCGCTAAAGGTAATGCTCGAGCAATTGCCTTTAGCGAGTATACTCGCTCATCTCTAGTTTTGAATGCTGTGAATGGGGCGAGCTTGAATCCTGGGGACGCTCCCTTAGACGTCATTCCCAGAGTCGTTCATCTATGCCCCTTAACATTAAAAGATCAATGTTTCATTTATTCTATCTATTGCACACGGAATCTATAAATGAAGTATATCTGTTTATTTGTAACCAATATTCCTAATAGCAAATTAGTTGATTTTTAACCTTGTCAGGATTCTCAACATGTCAAGGGCATCCCCACTTCTCAGAGGCCAACCTTTAATACTATCCACTTGCTCACGCCATTATTATTCATTCATTTTAATGCATTTTCCTGTTAGTTAGTTCATCAGGGGACAAGGAGATTTCTAATGGTATTAGAGAACTATGCTTGTAGGTGGCATGATGTGACATACTGGCGACCCAGACATTCGCGAGCCATTATCAAAACAGAAACACTTCTTGTAGGCAGAGTAACTAATAGGGTAAGTACAGGGAAAGTGTATTCTTCTGTTCATTCCCTAATAATTAATATACCTTGGGAAATTAAGGCTTAGGACATGTAAAAGAAAAAAGCCTACTAATTCTAAGTAAAGCTGTTTATTTAGTATACGACTGAAGATTGATACCACCTTCAGGGCTCGGTCACACGTTTTTTTTTCGTGCATGAATAGGCACGTGAAAAGAGGACTTCTAAAGGTACCAATGGGCTCCTACAGAAGCGTTCACATGAATGATTTTTAGACGTGCAAAATACTCGCACCTGCCAAAAATAGGACATGCGAGTACAACTCACATCTAAGGTCTGTGGTGCGCGCCAAGATAGGACTTGTACTATCTTTGGAGCGTGCTTTCCATAGACTCCTTTGGGAGCTAGAAGACACGCAACTCCAATTGCGTGAGCGGGCTACTTCAAATAGCTGAAATTCATCTGTTCGCTTGATCTTTTTCATGCGTGAAGGGCGACCTTTTTGTGTGCCTATTTCGGTGCGATAAGAAACGCTTGTGTGACCGAGGCCTGAAAACAGTAACGATTATGAAAATTCATGTATAAATTGTCTATTGTTTATTGTATATATATGTAACTTTGAGCCTGTATGTGTTTATTGGTTGGAGGAAAAGGTCTAATTTTAGCTAGATTTTTTTTTTGTTGTTTATTCCTGTGGTAACAAAAAGTGATAGATCCTTACAAGCGATTTGGATATTTCCCTGTCTTCAGCTGTAACAATCAAATCAAACCAGATAGCAAATGATGGTATCAGGCAAAATACTAAATGCTTAAAAGAAAAAAAGAAACAATAGTAATAAAAGTAATAACAAACATTCATATTTTTAGCTAACAAAACCCATGCCTACAGCTGTATGTCATCAATTTTGAAGGAATAACCATGGAACCTTGCCCAATACATCAATTATTTTGCTGAACATACTCATCTCTTAGGATAAGTCCTTTAAGCTTGAACAGTTCCCTTAAGCTGACCATTTACTATAGCTAAAGGTCTTCTGAACCTAACAATGTTGGTAGGATCATCAAAAATCAAATGTATATGGTGGCCCTCCGATTGTCCTTGAGTTTGAGGGAAATTAGGATCGGGCATCTTGGGTTTCATCATGGTGGTTCCTTTGTTCCGACAGGAGATAATCCACTGACCCACCAAAGCATGCATTCTTGTTCAAGACAACCATGCATATTTATGATGGAGTTGGAAGAAATAGCTGCCGGCTGAAAGAGTGTATAAGACAAGATTAAGTCTTGAGAATATCTTGGATACTATACATCTAAACTGTTCATATAATCCAGCTGTTGAGTTGACCATGTCAGTTCCTCACCACCATTTCTAGCTACAAATGTAGACATTGTCCAGCCTCATGAATCTTCTTGACATTAGATGGGACATATTCCAGGTCCCTGTAATTCGCAACCTCCGTCAACACCCAGTGACATAGTTTTAACCCTCGTTTTCCTTTTTCTTTCTGTGATATTACTTTAGATTCAACATTCCTTGATTTGTATAACCAGGCATTGGCACTTTCTGTGTACATTGCTTTCTACTTAACAGCAGTAAAACAAACATCTTCAAGTAAGCTGTTTCGGGGAGTTTTTGATGAATTATTCTGAAGAATGCTAATGTTATCCACAAGAAGACGTTTTTAATTTGTACAACAATTGTATAAACAGGGATTAGAAGAGTTAAACTGGATGTCAACGACCTACGGAGATCATGAGGTAAATAAAGGATCTTAAAATAAGCAAGGAACCTGAACACTTATTGCATTGTTGCATATCAAAGGGTTTTGTTTGGAGGAAATATGAATCAGAACGAACCACGCTGCACGAAGAAAAAAGTTCATGTTTGTGAGTTTTTCTCAATAGGCACAAACACAGCTGTAGTCAATTACATATGGTAAAAGAATTTCACATTTTTCGATATTTTACATGACGGCTTGAAAAACGCTCGTAGAGTGCATTTTTCAGATGCATTCGGAGAGGAGTTTGATACTAGTGCATTATAAGTGAGCCAGATGTTGGGAAAGACATATCACTAAACCTAAAGACATATGTTCCTTTGATGCAGATGTCTCTTTCAAATTGTAGTGGCTTTACACAAGTTGTAATATGCATAACACAAGATATCCATTGTATATGTGCTCAGCTGGGCCACTAGATGTTATGTGAAATGTGTTAAGTGCTCCTAATGGTTATAGTCTTTCCAGAACACCGTTGAACTCTACTAGGTGGTTGTGGAGCAAAGCCTTGTGTTGTCCATCTCCATGAAGTTCAAGCAACTAGTCATGAATGTCATCAAGTCAAACGATGGCCAGGTCGGATTTGGGATTAAACAAGTCTAGCTGTTTAATATCCATGATAAGAAGGAGTATTGTATGTGAGATGCTTAGAGACGAAAATACATCAAATACATCAACCAATATATATCTAAGGATCTATTCAGGCTGCACTTTATTCTATGTTCTAGGCCAGTGGTGGCGAACCTATTGCACGAGTGCCAGAGGCGGCACTCGGAGCCCTCCCTGCTGGCACGCCCCACCGTCGGCTGCTCACCACGTTAGTGAATACGGGCAGGGGCCACAGCTCACCTGACAGCATTCACTCAGCTGCACTGCTAGCGGCGCTGATCCCGGCACACACTGTGATGTCAGTGTGCAGCCAGGATCCTCCTCCCCCTCCCCTGATGTCTCCTCCTAGGGTCCACAAGAGCAGGGGGAGGAGGTGTCCGTCAGCACAATGACATCACAGTGTGCACCTGGGATCAGCCCCAGCAGCGGCGGCGCTTCCACGAGGAGGAGCAGATAACTATAAGGGTCTCAGGGGACACTATCACTATGGGGCCACTGTGTGATGTCACTATTACTACTTGGGGCCACTGTGGGATGTCACTATTACTACTGGGGCCGCTGTGGGGTGTCGCTGTCACCGTTGGGACTGCCGTGGGTGGGTCACTATTACCACTGGGGTATGTTTACACGTTGCAGAAATGTTGCAGAATGTCCTCAGCGGAAATTTCCGTGGCAAATTCTGCAGGATTTCCGCATCCAAAAAGCAGTCAAAATCTGCACGCTGTCTATTTTGAAGCGGCCCTGTCCTCTTTATAACGATGGAGGTAAAATCATACGTCGTGATAAGCCCCGCCCCCTGATGTGTTGGCACTTTGCGATAAATAAGTTGGCTTTGGGTTGCAGTTTGGGCACTCGGTCTCTGAAAGGTTCGCCATCACTGTTCTAGACTTACATCTGAATCCTGTCCTAGGCTTACATCTGAATCTGTTTTCAATGTCTAGCTGCTCCTCATCCCACTACACTAAAGACTAGCAACAATATGAATCTCATGTAGTAAACAGGGTATGGCTGGTCATACACATTAAGTAGCTGTCATTTATACTGGCAGCTAATTTCCTTGGTTTATTATCTCCCCAAGACTCCAAAATTCTTGTAATCCAACTGCATGATCCTTCTCTCCCTTGATATCTGCCATTGGGGAAGAGTAAGGGAGCCCCCATAAACATTAGATGGGTGGCCCATCCCACCAAAATCACCAGGTTTGGCCAAAATATAGCAGCAAATATATATTTAAGGATCTGTTCAGATTGCACTTTATTCAATGTGGAAGGGTTCCATCCTAGGCTTACATCTGAATCTTGTTTTCAATCTTATCTGAATCCCATTTAATTTCCTTATGGACTAGTTAAAAAGGAAGTTGCAGTAGTTAAAGGGGTTGTCCCGCGGCAGCAAATGGGTCTATACACTTCTGTATGGCCATATTAATGCACTTTGTAATATACATTGTGCATTAATTATGAGCCATACAGAAGTTATAAAAAGTTTTTTACTTACCTGCTCCATTGCTGGCGTCCTCGTCTCCATGGTGCCGACTAATTTTCGCCCTCCGATGGCCAAATTAGCCGCGCTTGCGCAGTCCGGGTCTTCTGCTTTCTTCTATGGAGCCTTTCGTGCAGGATGCCGGCTCCGTGTAGCTCCGCCCCGTCACGTGCCGATTCCAGCCAATCAGGAGGCTGGAATCGGCAATGGACCGCACAGAAGAGCTGCGGTCCACGGAGGAAGAGGATTCCGGCGGCCATCTTCACAGGTAAGTATAGAAGTCACCGGAGCGCGGGGATTAAGGTAAGCGCTCCGGTAAGCTTTCTGTACGTCCCTGCATCGGGGTTGTCTCGCGCCGAACGGGGGGGGGGGTTGAAAAAAAAAAAAAACCCGTTTCGGCGCGGGACAACCCCTTTAATTGTAACTTCCTTGTCAGAAAGGATGTAGGAATGGAACAGAGACCTGCACAAATGGAGACCTTATTGGTTACCCTTTTAATAATGAAAGCCTATGCTTTAGTCCCAGGGTTGTGTCTGAATTCCATTTTCAGGGATTCCTGGGATGGTATCCTAGGACCTAGAGTAAGTATGGTCTGAACAGACTCTAATGTGTATAACCAGTTTAGTGTTGGAAATTGACCTCAGTAAACATTTGAACTTTTCTGGTGATGAGCAAACATTTGAAAAGTTCAGTTCAGCAGGGTCACCAAATTTTTGCCAAAAAGCTTGGCTTGGTTCAAATTAGCTTGAACCGGACCGGAGGTTCATCAAAACCCGTAAAACTGTCTAAGGGCCATAAAAGTCTGTATAACACTCTCAGGCCTTAGTCACACGGGCGTTTTTTCGCGTGATTTGCGGATCGCATGACGGATGCGAATCCGCAAATCGCGTGACCGATGCCCAAAAATCGCCCGAAACTCTGCTCCTAGCCGCGTTTCATTAGAAACGGGCCGGAGCTGTCCAGCGCATTGCATTCAATGGAGCCGGCAATACAGCCGGCTCCATTGAAAGCAATGCGCTGCGGGCGAGCGCGGGATGAATTGTCGGGAAGGGCTTAAATATATAAGCCCTTCCCTGCAATTCATCCAGAAATGTGTTAAAATAAAAAATATATATATACTTACCTTGTCCCGGCAGACGGAGTTCAGCACGGCCGGCCTGCAGTGGGTGTGAAGGGGGTGACTGAAAGCTGCCCCTGATTGGCTCAGCCTGAGCCAATCAAAGGCAGGTCTCACTCACACCCATTCATGAATTCATGAATGGGTGTGAGTGAGACCTGCCTCTGATTGGCTCAGCGCTGAGCCAATCAGGGGCAGCTTTCAGTCACCCCCTTCACACCCACTGCAGGCCGGCAGCGCTGAACTCCGTCTGCCGGGACAAGGTGAGTATATATATATTTTTTTATTTGAACACATTTTTGGATGAATTGCAGGAAAGGGCTTATATATTTAAGCCCTTCCCGACAATTCATCCAGCGCTGTCCGGCAGCCCATTGCTTTCAATGGAGCCGGCTGTATTGCCGGCTCCATTGAATTCAATGGGCAAACATCGTTCTTCTCTCCCACAGCTGTTACAGCTGTGGCAGAGAAGAATGATTTGTCTTCTATATGTTCTCAATGGGGTCGGCGCTGCTGCCGCCGGCCCCATTGAGCGCATATAGAGAAGAGAACAGGAATCGCATATCGCAGATAGGTGCGATCTGCGATTTCTGTTCTATAATTTATCGGACGATCGCATAAAAAGTGCTCATGTGTCCGATACCATTGCAAAGCAATGGTTTTAAAAAATCACCGGACGCATGCGCATGCGCAAATCGCGCAAAAAATCGCCCGTCTGACTGAGGCCTCAGAGTGTTATAAAGGCTATTATGGCTCTTAGACACTGTTATACGCCAGTGTTCAGGACTAGTGTTGAGCCAATTGAACCAGTAGAACCCTGTTTCAGATTGTTTTTTGTTTGTGTCTAGAGATGAGCGAGCACCAAAATGCTCAGGTGCTCGTTACTCGGGATGAAATTATCGCGATGCTCGAGGGTTCGTTTCGAGTAACGAACCCTATTGAAGTCAATGGGCGACCCGAGCATTTTTGTATATCGCCGATGCTCGCTAAGGTTTTCATTTGTGAAAATCGGGGCAATTCAAGAAAGTGATGGGAACGACACAGCAACGGATAGGGCAGGCGAGGGGCTACATGTTGGGCTGCATCTCAAGTTCCCAGGTCCCACTATTAAGCCACAATAGCGGCAAGAGTGGGCCCCCCCCCCCCCAACAATTTTTACTTCTGAAAAGCCCTCATTAGCAATGCATACCTTAGCTAAGCACCACACTACCTCCAACAAAGCACAATCACTGCCTGCATGACACTCCGCTGCCACTTCTCCTGGGTTACATGCTGCCCAACCCCCCCCCCCCCCCCCCCCCGCACGACCCAGTGTCCACAGCGCACACCAAACTGTCCCTGCGCAGCCTTCAGCTGCACTCATGCCACACCACCCTCATGTCTATTTATAAGTGCGTCTGCCATGAGGAGGAACCGCAGGCACACACTGCAGAGGGTTGGCACGGCTAGGCAGCGCCCCTCTTTAAAAGGGGCGGGGCGATAGCCCACAATGCTGTACAGAAGCAATGAGAAATCCAATCCTGTGCCACCTCCATCAGGAGCTGCACACGTGGGCATAGCAATGGGGAACCTATGTGCCACACACTATTCATTCTGTCAAGGTGTCTGCATGCCCAGTCAGACCGCGGTTTTTTATAAATAGTCACAGGCAGGTACAACTCCGCAATGGGAATTCCGTGTGCACCCACAGCATGGGTGGCTCCCTGGAACCCACCGGCTGTACATAAATGTATCCCATTGCAGTGCCCATCACAGCTGAGGTAACGTCCGATTAAATGCAGGTGGGCTTCGGCCCACACTGCATGCCCCAGTCAGACTGGGGTTCTTTAGAAGTAGACACATGCAGTTACAACTCCGTGTGGACCGACAGTATGGGTGGGTGCCAGGAAGCCACCGGCGGTACATAAATATATCCCATTGCATTGCCCAGCACTGCTGAGGTAATGTCATGGTTAATGCAGGTGGGCTTCGGCCCACACTGCATGCCCCAGTCAGACTGGGGTTCTTTAGAAGTAGACACAAGCAGTTACAACTCCCTGTGGACCCACAGCATCGGTGGCTCCCTGGAACCCACCGGCGGTACATAAATATATCCCATTGCAGTGCCCAACACAGCTGATGTAACGTCAGCTTTAATGCAGGTGGGCAAAAAATTAATTGGATTACACTGTAGGCGAGGGCCCCAAAAAATTGGTGTACCAACAGTACTAATGTACGTCAGAAAAATTGCCCATGCCCAACCAAGAGGGCAGGTGAAACCCATTAATCGCTTTGGTTAATGTGGCTTAATTTGTAACTAGGCCTGGAGGCAGCCCAGTTAAAATAAAAATTGGTTCAGGTGAAAGTTTCAACGCTTTAATGAGCATTGAAACGTATAAAAATTGTTTACAAAAATTATATGACTGAGCCTTGTGGGCCTAAGAAAAATTGCCCGTTCATCGTGATTACGTCAGGTTTCAGGAGGAGGAGCAGGAGGAGGAGGATGAATATTATACACAGATTGATGAAGCAAAAATGTCCCTGTTTTTGATGGTGATAGAGAACGATGCTTCCATCTGTGGGTGCAGCCTACGTATTGTTTAGGTATCGCTGCTGTCCGCTGGTGGAGAAGAGAAGTCTGGGGAAATCCAGGCTTTGTTCATCTTGATGAGTGTAAGCCTGTCGGCACTGTCGGTTGACAGGCGGGTACGCTTATCTGTGATGATTCCCCCAGCCGCACTAAACACCCTCTCCGACAAGACGCTAGCCGCAGGACAAGCAAGCACCTCCAGGGCATACAGCGCGAGTTCAGGCCACGTGTCCAGCTTCGACACCCAGTAGTTGTAGGGGGCAGAGGCGTCACGGAGGACGGTCGTGCGATCAGCTACGTACTCCCTCACCATCCTTTTACAGTGCTCCCGCCGACTCAGCCTTGACTGGGGAGCGGTGACACAGTCTTGCTGGGGAGCCAGAAAGCTGTCAAAGGCCTTAGAGAGTGTTCCCCTGCCTGTGCTGTACATGCTGCCTGATGTCTGCGCCTCCCCTGCTACCTGGCCCTCGGAACTGCGCCTTCGGCCACTAGCGCTGTCGGATGGGAATTTTACCATCAGTTTGTCCGCCAGGGTCCTGTGGTATAGCATCACTCTCGAACCCCTTTCCTCTTCGGGTATGAGAGTGGAAAGGTTCTCCTTATACCGTGGGTCGAGCAGTGTGTACACCCAGTAATCCGTAGTGGCCAGAATGCGTGTAACGCGAGGGTCACGAGAAAGACATCCTAACATGAAGTCAGCCATGTGCACATGGCTGTCCTCACTAGGAAAATCACTTTCAGGATCCTCCTCCTCCTCCTCAGGCCATACACGCTGAAAGGATGACAGGCAAGCAGCATGGGTACCCTCAGCAGTGGGCCAAGCTGTCTCTTCCCCCTCCTCCTCATCCTCCTCATGCTCCTCCTCCTCCTCCTCAACGCACTGAGATATAGACAGGAGGGTGCTCTGACTATCCAGCGACATACTGTCTTCCCCCGCCTCTGTTTCCGAGCGCAAAGCGTCTACCTTTATGCTTTGCAGGGAACTTCTCAAGAGGCAAAGCAGAGGAATGGTGACGCTAATGATTGCAGCATCGCCGCTCACCATCTGGGTAGACTCCTCAAAGTTTCCAAGGACCTGGCAGATGTCTGCCAACCAGGCCCACTCTTCTGTAAAGAATTGAGGAGGCTGACTCCCACTGCGCCGCCCATGTTGGAGTTGGTATTCCACTATAGCTCTACGCTGCTCATAGAGCCTGGCCAACATGTGGAGCGTAGAGTTCCACCATGTGGGCATGTCGCACAGCAGTCGGTGCACTGGCAGATGAAACCGATGTTGCAGGGTGCGCAGGGTGGCAGCGTCCGTGTGGGACTTGCGGAAATGTGCGCCGAGCCGGCACACCTTTCTGAGCAGGTCTGACAAGCATGGGTAGCTTTTCAGAAAGCGCTGAACCACCAAATTAAAGATGTGGGCCAGGCATGGCACGTGCGTGAGGCTGCCGAGCTGCAGAGCCGCCACCAGGTTACGGCCGTTGTCACACACGACCATGCCCGGTTGGAGGCTCAGCGGCGCAAGCCAGCGGTCGGTCTGCTCTGTCAGACCCTGCAGCAGTTCATGGGCCGTGTGCCTCTTCTCTCCTAAGCTGAGTAGTTTCAGCATGGCCTGCTGACGCTTGCCCACCGCTGTGCTGCCACGCCACGCGACACCGACTGCTGGCGACGTGCTGCTGCTGACACATCTTGATTGCGAGACAGAGGTTGCGTAGGAGGAGGAGGGTGGTTTAGTGGAGGAAGCATACACCGCCGCAGATACCACCACCGAGCTGGGGCCCGCAATTCTGGGGGTGGGTAGGACGTGAGCGGTCCCAGGCTCTGACTCTGTCCCAGCCTCCACTAAATTCACCCAATGTGCCGTCAGGGAGATATAGTGGCCCTGCCCGCCTGTGCTTGTCCACGTGTCAGTTGTTAAGTGGACCTTGGCAGTAACCGCGTTGGTGTGGGCGCGTAAAATGTTGCGGGAGACGTGGTCGTGCAGGGCTGGGACGGCACATCGGGAAAAGTAGTGGCGACTGGGAACTGAGTAGCGTGGGGCCGCCGCCGCCGCCATCATACCTTTGAAAGCCTCCGTTTCCACAACCCTATACGGCAGCATCTCCAGGCTGATAAAGTTGGCTATGTGCACGTTTAACGCTTGAGCGTGCAGGTGCGTGGTGGCGTACTTGCGCTTGCGCTCCAACACTTGCACTAGCGACGGCTGGACGGTGCGCTGAGAGACATTGGTGGATGGGGCCGAGCACAGCGGAGGTGAGGGTGTGGGTGCAGGCCAGGAGACGGTAGTGCCTGTGTCCTGAGAGGGGGGTTGGATCTCAGTGGCAGGTTGGGGCACAGGGGGAGAGGCAGCGGTGCAAACCGGATGCGGTGAACGGCCTTCGTCCCACCTTGTGGGGTACTTGGCCATCATATGTCTGCGCATGCTGGTGGTGGTGAGGCTGGTGGTGGTGGCTCCCCGGCTGATCTTGGCGCGACAAAGGTTGCACACCACTGTTCTTCGGTCGTCTGCACTCTCAGTGAAAAACTGCCAGACCTTTGAGCACCTCGGCCTCTGCAGGGTGGCATGGCGCGAGGGGGCGCTTTGGGAAACAGTTGGTGGATTATTCGGTCTGGCCCTGCCTCTACCCCTGGCCACCGCACTGCCTCTTCCAATCTGCCCTGCTGCTGCACTTGCCTCCCCCTCTGAAGACCTGTCCTCAGTAGGCGTTGCAGACCAGGTGGGGTCAGTCACCTCATCGACCTGCTGCTCTTCCTCCGAATCCTCTGTGCGCTCCTCCCTCGGACTTACTCCAATTACTACTACCTGAGTGATAGACAACTGTGTCTCATCGTCATTGTCCTCCTCACCCACTGAAAGCTCTTGAGACAGTTGCCGGAAGTCCCCAGCCTCATCCCCCTGACCCCGGGAACTTTCCAAAGGTTGGGCATCGGTCACGACAAACTCCTCCGGTGGGAGAGGAACCATTGCTGGCCATTCTGGGCAGGGGCCCGGGAACAGTTCCTGGGAGTCTGCCTGCTCCTCAGAATGTGTCATTGCAATGGAGTGAGGAGGCTGGGAGGAAGGAGGAGCAGCAGCCAGAGGATTCAGAGTTGCAGCAGTGGACGGCACAGAACTCTGGGTGGTCGATAGATTGCTGGATGCACTTTCTGCCATCCACGACAGGACCTGCTCACACTGCTCATTTTCTAATAAAGGTCTACCGCGTGGACCCATTAATTGTGAGATGAATGTGGGGACGCCAGAAACGTGCCTCTGTCCTAATCCCGCAGCAGTCGGCTGCGATACACCTGGATCAGGAGCTCGGCCTGTGCCCACACCCTGACTTGGGCCTCCGCGTCCTCGGCCGCGTCCACGTCCTCTAGGCCTACCCCTACCCCTCAGCATGGTGTATTACCAGTAGTGCAGAAACAGAACGCTGTAATTAAATGTGCCGCTTATTGGCCTGTGGTTGGAGGCTGACTTCGCTTACGGAACGCACAGCAGAGGCAGGAAAGAATTTTGCGCAAGCCTGCTGTAACACTTAGCTGGCTGCGTATGAATTAGGACAACTACCCCCAGCAGAGACCCAGTACACTTGTGGACAGGAATACAGCGGTGATGTAAGAGGCAACACAGAGGCAGGAAAGAATTTTGCGCAAGCCTGCTGTAACACTTAGCTGGCTGCGTATGAATTAGGACAACTACCCCCAGCAGAGACCCAGTACACTTGTGGACAGGAATACAGCGGTGATGTAAGAGGCAACACAGAGGCAGGAAAGAATTTTGCACAAGCCTGCTGTAACACTTAGCTGGCTGCGTATGAATTAGGACAACTACCCCCAGCAGAGACCCAGTACACTTGTGGACAGGAATACAGCGGTGATGTAAGAGGCAACACAGAGGCAGGAAAGAATTTTGCGCAAGCCTGCTGTAACACTTAGCTGGCTGCGTATGAATTAGGACAACTACCCCCAGCAGAGACCCAGTACACTGAGGACGGTCACAGGCAGCCCAAATAGATTCTTTTCCCAAATGTTTTTGGAAAGGCCCACTGCCTATATACACTAAATATGTCTTCTGTCCCTGCCTCACCACTACTGGCCCTGGACAATGTAAAATTACTGCAGGACGCAATGCTCTGCACGGCCGATATACAAAAAAAATAATGTGCAACACTGCAAAAAGCAGCCTCAACAGTACTGCACACGGTTAGATGTGGCCCTAAGAAGGACCGTTGGGGTTCTTGAAGCCTAAAATAACTCCTAACGCTCTCCCTATAGCAGCTCCGGCACCAACAGCACTGTCCTTGAACTATGTCAGAATGCATCTGTGGCGAGCCGCGGGAGGGGCCGATTTATATACTCGGGTGACACCTGATCTCGCCAGCCACTCACTGCAGGGGGGTGGTATAGGGCTTGAACGTCGCAGGGGGAAGTTGTAATGCCTTCCCTGTCTTTCTATTGGCCAGAAAAGCGCGCTAACGTCTCAGAGATGAAAGTGAAAGTAACTCGAACATCGCGTGGTACTCGTTACGAGTAACGAGCATCTCGAACACGCTAATACTCGAACGAGTATCAAGCTCGGACGAGTACATTCGCTCATCTCTACTCACAACCTTCAGGTCTGCATTTCTGCTGCTTTAGCACTCTGCGCCATACAATACATCCCATTTATACAAATTAACCAGTTGTAGAGAAGCCTAAAAATAAGGGTGTGCTATCTCCATAAAGGCAGCTTTCTACTATCTTTTAGATTACATGTAAGGGACTTAGTTAATTATGTTTATTGCTCAAAAATCAATCACAGATCACATTATCTAAACCAGGCCATCATTTGTATATTTATCACATTCTTGAAAGATAAAAGTGTTCAAAATTGCATTCTTCTAGACTAACAATTTATATAAAACATGCAAACTACTTTCCATGTACGTAAAACTCTGACAGAAAATGACCAAACAGTGAGCCATGACATATAGATATGAACCTCACATGCTCGCCACCAGGACTTCTCTAGAGCAGCACCAATCCTCTGAATCGCTCTACCCCAAAACATCCGGAGAATCTCTGACGCGCAGAACTTCAGACGCAATTCTTCATAGAAGCAAACCAAACCTCCTGATCTAGTCCCCATCCCCACAATATGCCCCCTGCCTCTCCCTATGGCTTTCCACTTTTGCCTATCATGTACACTTCCTGCCCCACACCTCCTGTACTACCCCCATTCCGTTTGTGTCCCATAAAACTGTATATCAAATGTTATCATCACATTGCTGTGTCCCCCTTGCTCCACCCCTGTCCCTGTACCTTCTGTATCACCCCACTCCCTTTGTTTCCAATTAATTGAATACCATATGTAACTTTTGTAATTTCTGTAATTTTCATAATGTTTGTTTTCCCCATGTGCCACGAAAGCGCCGTGGAATAAGTTGGCACTATACAAATAAAGATTATTAATATTATTTATTATATTTTTTATTAATTACCATATATACTCGAGTATAAGCCTAGTTTTTCAGCACCTTTTTAATGCTGAAAAAGCCCCCTCTCGGCTTATACTCCAGTGAGGTAAAAAAAAACAACAACAGAAAACCTGCAATACTCCCCTCCCAGCCTGCGTCTGTGTCCCCGGTGCGATGGTCTCCCTGATGGTGCAGCAAGCTGCTTGAGAATTCTCCCCATTGTCATCTCCCTGCTCAGCTTTGAATTCCCCTCCCGTCAACACTGTGGATCGAGCGCTAGCCAATCACAGCCGGCACTAGATCATTTGCAGCCATTCAGTGGATGACATCACTGAATGGCTGTGATTGGTTTATCGAGCGCCTTTTTATAACATGAAGCAATAAAGAGTTCTTGATTTTTACTTCACACTATTTTTCGTGCCTTTGGATTTACTGTGGGGATTTGGAGGTCCATGATCCCCGATCGGTGGCTGTGCATGGATTAATACCTTTACCTCCTTTGCAACTATATTTGAGTGCTGCTGGATACTTGGTTACGAAGCTGTGATTGGCTAGCGCTCAATCCAATCACAGCGCTTACCTACACAGCGCTGATGGCAGGGAAATTCAAAGCAGAGCAGGGAGATGACAGCAGGGAGAATTCTCAAGCAGCTTGCTGCACCGACGGGGAGACCATCACGCTGGGGACATAGATGCAGGCTGGAAGGTTAGTATTGCATTTTTTTTTACCTAGTATATACTTGAGTATAGCTAGGCTTATACTCGAGTCAATAAGTTTTACCAGTTTTTTGTGGTAAAACTTACTGACTCGGCTTATACTCGAGTATATACAGTATATTTATTTATTATTTATTGATATTATTTATATAGCATGCTATTCAAGAGCATGCACATCCTGTCTTCCCTTGAATGCTCATAACAAAATATATATATATTATTTGTAAACAAATCATGTTGCATTGTAATTTAATGTTAACACCTATCTGAGTTACAATCATTATCAATGGAATGTCCATTGTGAAAATTCTTCACAACCCCGTATCATCACCCAATAGACATACAGTGTCCCAACGTCCCCTCCCTGTAGGCTGCGATACCCTCCTGCATCAATTATCCCATTCCATGAATTTCTATATTAAAATCCTTCCTTATTTCTTGCTTCTTCCCATTACAGGTTCCATTCATTCTGCCAGGTATGCCCATAAGGAATAAATTATCAGTTTAGCAGTTGGTTAACTTACAAATATATTTATGCTTTCAGCCTAAGTGGCCAACGGTTCCCCTACTGTTTTAGTTAGCTAGGAAAACAGTTCTATCAAAGTAAGTATTATTTTAAAACCTAACTTCCTGTGCAAAATATTCCCATGTGTTCCATCAGTCTGGTGCTCTGATGAACTACATCGCTTCTTATAAACTGTCCATGGTCCATAAATTTCCAGGCATAAAGACTGTTACTATGCTGAACAAGTCTGCTGTGCATTTTATCTGCGCTCGCTCGTTTTGCAGTGTTGCAGTAGAGATGTCAAATAATTAATTAATGTAACTAATATTGATATTACCGATTAGTTGGAGGAGAATTGAGACACATGCTTTGTGGGAATCTCTTGGCACAATTTGCTAATGTATATTTTCTTGGTAGAAATAGAGCGTGCAGAATAAATGGCATGAGTGTTAAACAGTATATATATATTTTTTTTTTATTTTATTTTATTTATTTTTTTTTTTTTTAATTTTATTTTTATTTTTTTATTTTTTTTTTTTTTTAATTTTATTTTTATTTTTTTTAATTTTTGGTAGATTTATATGTAATCTTACAGTAGAAGACTCCATCTGCCCTTACACAAATATGGGTTACAATATGGGCAGGGTGAAATTTCGTTTTGCCATAAATGGGGGCGGTTGGGGGAGGGGGGGGCATGCCAAACATTTGCCCCAGTTCCCACGAGGTTTTAGTTTACACCTCTGCTATCTACTGTATTACTGTATTTTTTTTCTCAGGACAGAAGAGGTTTCTAAACATTTACAGCAGGCCCGCAGGCGAGGCTGCTGAGCGATGAGGATGATAGCACTTTGCCTAAAAGGATATTTTACGATGTTTCATGTATGCACATGTAACACTGATTTAGCCAAAAAAATGAAGAAAAAAAAATTATAATTATCATACGATTCCATCTAAGTTCTTGGCTATGATGGGATCAAATTAAAAAATACAAACATTCCACATCTCTATTGAGATTTTTTTTTCTTCCTGACATTCCACGGCATTTTCTTTCTTTTTTTTTTTTTTTTTGCAGTTATCATTCATAGAATTTTTTTTTTTCTCCAAAAGTAATATAAGCAAAAAAAAATGTTCACATAAAACAGTTACATGAAAAACAGATGTTCAGGGAAGAAAAATATATTGAATCATACGACAATTAAAATGTTTTAAAGCAAACAGACAACTTTCCAGCCAAAATAGATCATAGAGATAAAGATGTAGAACAAGTAAAAACAGATTTACACTCCGAATCAGGAAGACTGTATGATAAAGGCGCAGCCTCGCCTCATCCAATAAGGCCAAAGTGTCCTTCATCATTCTCTGGGTCTTCTTGCTGCCTCATAGAAATTTTTTCTTAATTAATTTTCTTCCTTTTTGTATTTAGTTTCTTAGGAACAAGTAGCCCTCCTGCACTTATTAACCCTTTCCAATCCACTGTCTGACGTCTAAAGACATTATGATTTAAGGCTGTACAGCTCTGATGTTTGAAGACGTCCGTTGGGGTTCTCTTACTGTATATTGCCAGCCTCTCTGCTGTCCGAGCCTATCCAATGTGTCACCTCATGCAGTACTGGCTTTAGCCAGCAGATAGCGCCGTTGTAAAACAGCAGAAAAAGAGTAAGCCCCCTAGGAAAACCAGGATACAAATTGGATTGGAAAGGGTTAAGCTTCGGATACATTACTGGCATTGGTAGTATATGTTTCAGAGACATAGCTTGGAACTCCAGGACCCATATTTACCAACGCGGCTGGTAATCAACTCATGCAGCTTTATGTATGTACATATGTATAATACCCTATGTGTATACTTCCCTGTGGTCTGTAAGCCCTTGTGAGCAGGACACCCACCCATGTTGTTCAAGATATGCATGTTATGACCTTTTTTTGCATGTTTTCCCCAATTTATAAAGTGCTGCAGAGTATGTTGGTGCTAATTAAATACCCTGTTTTCGCGAAAATATGACCTACCCTGATTTCTGGGGATTTTCGGGAAGGCTTGAAATATAAGCCCTACCCCGAAAAAAAAGCAATGCATTACCCAGAAGGCTCAGTCTGGGTTCTCCCAATGCTCTCCAGAGCTTCAGCGCACTTACTGCAGTCCTTGGCCACCCACAGAAGATCACTTTCTGGTTACGGGATTCATACATTCCACCTTCAGGAATTGGTGGCTGTGATTGGTTCTCGATCACTGCTCAGCCAATCAATGCAGCATGAGCAGTGGGAGGGCCTGGACCGAGCCTGATAGGTAAGTAAAATAGGACATCCCCCGAAGACAGGGGAAACATGGTATAGTTTCATGGCTGAAATAGGTAAACCGAGCCCCTGTTTCCGGCAACTTGTCAAAAACAGCCAAGTGCTTCAGCACAGCACTGTTTGCGCAAATGTTGTTGAAGTGAATGAGAGTTGTATAAACAGTGTAGTGCGCTATACGACACTGTTTCTATAGCTTCAATTCACTTCAATCGGAACCATGTAGACAGTGCTGTGCCAAAGTTTTCGTAGTTACCAGCTGCGTGGCCAGTAACTACAGCAGCCGATTCCCATCTTACTACGAAGGGCCAAAATGAGGATATGCCTTCAAGTCAGAGAAGCCAGATGCAAGGCTTCATTCTAGGAAATGGTTTCCCTTTTATATACATTTTGGGGCACATTTATCTAAAACCAGTGTTTTGAATAACAGTCTGAGATAAGTGATGATGAAGTAAGATGTGTCAAATGTAATAAGAGACTCCAGACTCTTATTACATTTGGCCAACCTCTTGGGCCAGCCATGCGCCCCTTCTTGAAATCTATGGCATGTAAAACCTGCTGTAGATTTGCGCTATTATTTACACCAGTCTCTGTCTTAAATTAAAACAAATTTGACAGGTCATGATTGTCCACTCCCCCTCTCACTTAGGCCTTAGTCAGACGGGCGTTTTTTGCCGCGATTTGCGCATGCGTCCGGCGATTTTATAAAACCATTGCTTTGCAATGGTATCGGACACATGAGCGCTTTTTATGCGCTCGTCCGATAAATTATAGAACAGAAATCGCAGATCGCACCTATCTGCGATTCCTGTTCTCTTCTCTATATGCGCTCAATGGGGCCGGCGGCAGCAGCGCCGACCCCATTGAGAACATATAGAAGACAAATCCTTCTTCTCTGCCACAGCTGTAACAGCTGTGGCAGAGAAGAATGATGTTTGCCCATTGAATTCAATGGAGCCGGCAATACAGCCGACTCCATTGAAAGCAGTGGGCTGCCGGCGTGCGCGGGATGAATTGTCAGGAAGGGCTTAAATATATAAGCCCTTCCCTGCAATTCATCCAGAAAAGTGTTAAAATAAAAAAAATATATATACTCACCTGCTCCCGGCAGCCGGAGTTCCGTGAATGCAATGCGCTGGACAGTTCCGGCCCGTTTCTAATGAAACGCGGCTATGAGCAGATTTTCGGGCGATTTTCGGGCACCGGTCACGCGATTTGCGGATGCGCATCCGTTATGCGATCCGCAAATCGCGCGAAAAAATGCCCGTCTGACTAAGGCCTTAGGCCAATTTTTTAAAAAGTGGAAAGGGCAAAGTAAAAAGCAAAAAGATTGCAATTTTTTTGTACAGGTGTGACCTGCACAAAAATGCGGAACTTTTTAACAACATAATTCTATCCATATACAGTTTATGTTCACTACTTATATCTATCTATCTATCTATCTATATTCTATCTCATATCTATCTATCTATCTATATTCTATCTCATATCTATCTATCTATCTATCTATATTCTATCTCATATCTATCTATCTATCTATATTCTATCTCATATCTATCTATCTATCTATATTCTATCTCATATCTATCTATCTATCTATCTATCCATCTATCTCATATCTATCTATCTATCTATCTATCTATCTATCTTCTATCTCATATCTATCTATCTATATATCAATCTCATATCCATCTATCTATCTATTTATCCATCTATCCATCTATCTATCTATCTATCTCATATCTATCTATCTATCTCATATCTATCTATCTATCTATCTATCTATCTATCTCCTATCTATCTATCTATCTATCTATCTATCTATATATCTATCTCATCTCTATCTATCTATCTATCTATCCATCTATCTATCTATATATCTATCTCATATCTATCTATCTATCCATCCATCTATCTATCTATCTCTCTATCTCCTATCTATCCATCCATCTATCTATCTATCTATATATCCATCTCATATCTATCTATTTATCTATCTTTCTATCTATCTATATATATCTACCTATCTATAGCTATCTCATATCTATCTATCTATCTATCTATCTATCTATCTTATATCTATCTATATCTATCTCATATCTATCTATCTATATATATATCTACCTATCTATCTATGTATCTCATATCTATCTATCTATCTATCTATCTATCTCATATCTATCTATATATCTATCTCATATCTATCTATCTATCTATCTATCTATCTATCTCATATCTATCTGTCTATCTACATCTATCTCATATCTATCTATCTATCTATCTAAATATACACACACACATATATATATATATATATATATATATACACAAGTCTAAATATATATACAGCAGTTATGAATGAATGTACTGTAGGCATAATGTTTGCTATTCTACGAGTATCTCTTGCGAAGGTTCATCCATTGAGGCCCAATAAATGATCCGCAATGCATTTCTTTTTCATACTAATCTAAACATTTCAGTTTCTATATAACAAAAATTATAAATAAATAAACGACCTACAGGCAATTTATATTTGCTATGAGAATTTTATGTTTCTGCAGGAGTGTTTAAAAGAAAATGTACTTTATATTCGGTGACTTCCAAAATGCACACTTCAAAGGAAACTGAAACAAAGCATTCATTTAGTTCGGCAATCAAGCACCAATTCTATTTTTATTGTTTCTCTTTTGCTTTTTATGTGCTTTTTACAAAATTAAAATTATAGAGAGAAATCCGTAGTTTATGAAGTCATAAAAAAATGGCATATCTTAATCTCTGCATTACAGAAACGAAAGACGGCACAAAGGAAGAGTTAAGGAAAAAAAAACATATGGTTAAAAAAAAAGGATAGTAAAAAGTATATGGCCCTAAAAGTACAGACTGAACTCTTCATGGGAAGAACAACCGAATGTCAACTAGCCATGTAAAGTATTACATCCCAACATCTGTAGACGCAGATGTCGTAGGGATCGTCTGCCACGGCGAATATACGCTGGAAGAAAAAAAAGTTGCGTCTCCTATCGGGCATGGAAGTCGCAAAAAGCAAGATGTTTACTTAAGGACGATGAAGAAATTCATATTCCAGTCGGTGTTGTATTTGGCCTCGATGGCTGCACCTTTACAAGCAGTACTTATATTACAGCAAACATTATGCTTACAGTGCATTTGTTCATTATAACCTTTTACTGCACTAGCTTATTATATGGCTGCGGTTCAAGTCCCATAAATATTCGCATGACATATAATTTCATTGGATTAAACAGAAGATTCATTGCAGTAGCTGAAGTCTGTGTTTTGGTGTTCTTCGGTTTTCGGGCTCTTGTAGAAGCTTGCACACACCACCTGCTGCTCTAGGAATTTACTATCCTTATTAAATCATGTTTTTGTACAAATGAAATTAGTCGAGTCGTGAAACTATTTGTATCTTGGCTTCTTTAATATCATGCAAATCCAGGATGAGCAATTTCTTGGAGAAGCGTAGAAGTGCAAATGATCTCCCAATTGTGATTCTCCGTAACCAATTGAGAGGAGGGATAATTAGAGAATGCTTATTTATACAAGGTATCAAGACAATTCCGACGGTTTCTTCAAAATAGGCACTCTTATGGAAATGTGAAAGGAAAGACAATGAAGGTGTGAACAAATGTATCTGCAAAACAGGTAACTATTGTAAGTCTTTATTTTCAGAAAGGTATGAGGCAGAGGCATAACCTGGAGCTCTTTAGGTCCTAATTAGAGAGGAGCGAGTATACTCGCTAAGGCACATTACTCGAGCGAGTAGTGCCTTAGCCGAGTATCTCCCCACTCGTCTCTAAAGATTCGGGGCCGGCACCGGTGACAGGTGAGTTGCGGCGGGGAGCGGGGGGGAGAGAGGGAGAGAGAGATCTTCCCTCCGTTCCTCCCCGCTTTCCCCGCCGCTCCCCGCCCCCCGCCGGCCCCCGAATCTTTAGAGACGAGCGGGGAGATACTCGGCTAAGGCACTACTCGCTCGAGTAATGTGCCTTAGCGAGTATACTTGCTCATCTCTAGTCCTAATGCAAAATCTTGGCAAGGCCTTGACGTACCATGTACCATACTGGTGTTGTCTTATGTGGGAAATTGACCTTTCCAACTACGCAAACACCAGGATTCAGGTGTGCTTGCTTAGTTTGAACGCTCAGTTAATAGCGAAAATAGGCTTTAATTGAGAAGCATAGGCAAATAAAGTTTTTGGAAGAAATCAACCTTTAGGTAAAGTGTCTGTAAAGGATCGCTGCTGTGTTTTTTTTTGTTTTTTTTTCATTCATTATTCCCCCAGTTTATATAAGTGGGCTAGTATTAGCTTGGTTAGTTATTCCTTTCTATCTGAAATTGCTGGCCTATTTCTGCTCAAATAGTCATAGAATCATAGTAAATAAGGCTGGAAAAAGACATAGGTCCATCTAGTTCAGCCTATTCAACCATGATGTTAATCCAGAGGAAGGCAAAAAAAAGCCCCCATGAGGCATATCCAATTTAAAGGGAAAAAAAATCCTTCCTGACTCCAATCAGTCATGTGATTTCAATTCTGACCAGCTACGATTTACGTGGGGTTATGCTGTCTGAAACTAGTCAGTTTCTCAGTCTGTGTTATGCTGTTACAGGGATTCTACCATAGAAACTGCTTAGAGGGAGACATAGACATTCCTATCACAATTACTGATGATTACACAGTTTCTGTCACACAGTTATAATAGAGGAGATCACAGCTCATCCTCCTGACAGTATACTTATGGTCTGTAGCTTTTTTTTTTTGGTAAATATAGAAGGTAATGATAATTAAACTGTCACCCAGCAGGCTAAAATGATATCATATAACCTCTAGCTAATGCTAAGCTTATGTATCATGGTATTGATATGAAAGTGAAACCAAAAAATTTCACCATTAAGATGGTGACTGATAAGCATCAGACAAGTGGTAGCACTACATGGAAGTGGCTGCATTACACAGAAGAGATGGTTAGGGTGTGACAGACAACCAGGAAGAATAGCCCTTTAACAAAAGGGGCATGTATATAGAGTTCATAGAAGGGCAGTTTAGAGAGGAGTATTGTTCTAGAGAAAAAATTGCATTAAATCAAGCCTAAAGAGCTTAGAAGTACAATGGATTTTTGGTGTAAGAAGTCTTAATTTTGCATAATTGAACAAAAATGTGGAACTCTTTACTTAGTGCGAGGGTGCATGGTACGAACAATTTCCTTAAAGATATGCCAGCAGCTGAAATAATAGTGCAAATTTATATGTACAAATAGTAGGCATAAGCAGGGGCGTAACTATAGGGGGTGCAGGGGATGCGGTTGCACCCGAGCCCAGGAGCCTTTGGGGGCCCATAAGGTCTCTCTTCTCCATATTGGGAGCCCAGTACTATGAATAAAGCATTATAGTTGAGGGCCCTGTTACAGGTTTTGCACCGGGGCCCAGGAGCTTCAAGTTACGCCTCTGGGCATAAGGTTTCAATTTAGGTGCATTGGTCTCTAAATAAATTTGGGCATATCTCACCCCAACTCATTTTAGATTAAGGCTTCCTTTACACGGGCATTGCGTTTTAACACTGTCCACATCTCTGCCGAAAATCACATGAACGAAGAATAGCTGTGTCCAAGTCACAGGTATTATTCACAATTTCTCATCCATTCACAAAACTGGTTGTGGCGTATTGCAGGGAAAATGCGCCACAGCCGCAAGATCCCTTAGCTGACAATCACTTTTAAATCCCTCACTAGAGGCACCTGTCAGTATTTAGCAGCGCTATCTGATGCTAAACGCCCTCCCTTTTCTGATGGCTCCCATAGACTCCCATAGTAGTCTATGGAGCCACCAGCATGTTTCAGTCAAAAGATAGGGCGAGGTCTATATTTTTTGGCAGCATGAAATTTTGGTCGCTGATTTCAGTCACTTATCTGCTATTTTTTTCGGTCGGACATTGTTGCATGGCAAAAACTGTCTGTCTGAATGAATACATTCAAAACCAATGCTTCAGATGGCTGCAATTTTTTTGTGCAGCTAATAGAGATGAGCGAGCATACTCGCTAAGGCAAACTACTCGAGTGAGTAGTGCCTTATGCGAGTACCTACCCGCTCATCTCTAAAGATTCGGGTGCCGGCGGGGAGCAGCGGGGGAGAGCGGGGAGGAACGTAGGGGAGATCTCTCTCTCCCTCTCTTCCCCCCGCTCCCCCCTGCTTACTTCCGCAACTCACCGCTCTCCCCTGCCAGCACCCGAATATTCTGAGACGAGCGCGCAGGTACTCGTATAAGGCACTACTTGCTCTAGTAGTTTGCCTTAGCGAGTATGCTCGCTCATCTCTAGCAGCTAAATTAGCCGACTAAAAATGCTCATGTGAATAAGACCCAAGGTGTGAAATGTTGGTTAGGTCACGGTCATATGAGCGTGCTTCCCATGCTACTGCTTCTATAGCAACCAATGGGTTGCTATGCAAGCGCTCACATGGACGCTATGTAAAAGTGCAGGATCTGCGCTCCTAACAAAGTTAGGACATGCAAGTGCCCACTCGCCTGTCACCTCCGTGGTGCGTGCTGTGCAGCTTGCTTTCCATAGGCTCCTATGGGAGCCGTGGAGGCAGACTTTCCGCACCACGGATGTGTGAAGGGCCGCTCTGTGCAGCTAGAGACAGCCTGTTCAGGTGCATAATCCCTGCATGTCAGCAGCGTTGTTTACATGTTGCTTAGCAGCGTGTAAAAAACGCTCGTCTGACCTCAACCTTCATATTGAATTTCTGCTGTTGTTTTAATAAGTGCTGAACTTGGGGCGAAGAGTCTGCTAGGCATCCCCCTCTGGTTTCTTCATACTTGACTCAGCTTGATTGACAAATTTCTCCCTATTTTTGTAAATAGCTACAAAAAAAGTAATAATTTTTAACAAGTCCATCTAGACTCATGTCATCCATCCAGTAAATGCATTCATTGTGATGTCAATTTTATTTATATTGAATCCTAATTTCTCACACTTTGGGATAAACAAGCAAGCAGATCAAAGAGTCAATTTATAAAGACAAATCAACTAAAATACGAGCACGACCCAAAAGAAATGGGAAAAAAAATAAATTGATGCACATATGTTTATGTTTTGCCCTTCATCATACATAAACTAATAAGAAGAATGAATCCCTGAAAATATGGTGACCACCATGAGATCTAATAAGCAGCCGCATGGGTAAAAAGGGACAGTGGGTTATTAACTTGTGCACATTACATGATAATAATGATTTCCCCCATTAGCCATCTGCACACTTGCTCTAGGCACAAAGGCCAATTAGCATCTTGCAGACAACAAATTCTTGGAAATATTAAAAAAAGAGTCTTCAGACAAATATATTTGTGCCATAGAAGTGATAAAGAATTAAAGGGGTTTATGAAAAGGAGGCAAAACTTGATTATAGGATTTTGAAAACACGCCAAGTTTACATCTGCAGAGTGCATAATGTAATTCTACAATTATTACAGTACATTACATTCATCAGACGATCTCAGAAGAACCCGAGCCACAGTGTAAAAGGAGAAACTCATCATTTCCCTACTACAAATCCGTATGTAAACCCCTAATACTGGCTCATTGCTACAATGTCCTCTTATTAAGATGGTTTCTGTTGCCAATTAATTTTAAAGGGATATACCCATCTAAAACATTTTGGGGATATAAATAAATAAATCTCGTTATTTGTATAGTGCCAACTTATTACGCAGCGCTTTCAGGTAATTTTTATTTATTACCCCCCACCAAGCTGGGTATACATTTTACCGGCCTCGAAAGGATGGAAGGCTGAGTCAACCTTGAGTCGGCTACCTGAACCAAGCGGGGATTGAACTCACAACCTTCAGTTCGTGAGCGAGAGCTTAGGACTGCATTTCTGCTGCCTTAGCACTTATAAATGTCTGAGAGATGTAGATCCTAATTCTGGGGCCCACACATATCTAAAAAATACTGGCTCATCTCCGCTACCTGAGATGGTTGGGATTACAAAAACAGCCAAACTGGTTGTTCTACATTATTTGCATAACTCTTTAGTAATGAATTGGATTTGTGTAAACAGCATACACTATTTCTGCATATTAGAAGTTACAACAACAACGTAGCTTGCTATGCTGCTACGGTAACTCCCATTCCCATCAATGGGAATTATGGAAACAGTGTGGAACATTCAGTTTAGCTGTTTCCGTAATCTCAGCCACAGTTGGCATTCAGATGGCTATGCCTATCTTAGCTGTGATTGGCTGAGGTGGGAATATCTCTAAGAATCTCACACGATGAAAAGAATATTGTTAGCATTAGGAAAAGGGCTTGCATTGTTAGCATCAGGGCTTTATATAGACAATAATTCAGGGTTCCTTGTGCTCACTTCCTTTTAGCCTCCATCTTGAACCCAAAGGTTTACTTTTGAATGACACTTAGGGGTTTATATAAGACTTTTCCAATTAAAGCATTATTTTAGCCTACGTATTATAGGATGACTACGAGGTATCAAGGGAGAGCCAACAGGAAAGGCTTAGACTGTGGTTGGACTTATCTGGCTGGTCCCATGATGGCAGCCTTACTAGGAAGAAACAGTGGTTCAGTGAGAAGAGAACAGGTTTCAATATACAAAAATTACAAAGGTCAATACAAAAGATTAGAACAAGTCGGAGGAGCTGTCAAACCATAACGCCACTCAGCAGTTATAACCAGGGCTGGACTGACCATTGGGGTATTAGAACAATATATGGGGACCTATGACTAAAGGATAACTATAGCTCCATAGTCAGCTACAGCATTCAAAAAATATCTGTGCAAGACATGAATTAGAAAAAGAGCAGATATCCATTGTAAGAGCAGCTAATGTTTTTTTTTAGGAATCAGACATAGAGATGAGCGAGCATACTCGTTAACTCGAGAGAGCATCACCTTTTTCGAGTACCTGCTGGCTCGTCCCTGAAGATTCGGGGGGCTGCGGGGGGCGGGGGTGGCGCGGGGCGGCAGAGGGGAGCCGGGTGGAGAGGGAGAGAGATCTCTCTCTCCCTCCCGATCCCCTCCGCAACCCCCCGCTCACCCCCGCAGCCCCCCCCCCGAATCTTCAGGGACGAGCCAGCAGGTACTCGAAAAAGGCGATGCTCTCTCGAGTAAATCGCCTTAACGAGTATGCTCGCTCATCTCTAATCAGACAGAAAATATGAACATTTACCACCCATCCAGACAATGAAGAGTTCAGAGCAGTAAAAGAGTTTACTTCCACTATTCAAGAGCAAATAGAGGATATCTGCCTACTTCCAACATATATAGTGGAGAAGGGCTCTTTTAGCAGGAAATTATAGTAATGGTGCTATAAGTTACTGTTTGCCCCCAAATAATAATCCATATTTATCATATTTGCAGGATGTAAAACTGTGATTTTGGGAGATAAGGCAAATTGCATTTTATAGACAGAACTTACCTAATCAGGTAGTTATCAAAAACTTGTATTTTAATCTGCCCTTGTATCAGTAAGTGGCCTCTTTCTTTTCTGATATCTTGGTCATTCCTCCTCATCATCTTTCAGCTTTGACTATATCTCCCAACTGAGCTGCCAAATAGACCTCCCATGGGGCAGGTTTTATGCAAATGCCCCCAAAGTGGGTGTTTCTAGGAAGGATTGTGTCCGTTTTTGTGCACTTGACTTAGGGGTTTAAAACGGTTCGTCGAATTTTGGTAATAATGGCGATGTAGGTTCCTTTGGCTGCTTCTTCCTCATCATCTCTTTCCTTACCTTGACGTTTCTGTAGATAGATGGACACCTGTCATAAGGAATGAAGGAAGACATTCGGAGCTTTCGACCTACATCAGTTATGTTCTTCTATGTGTAACTTGTTTATGTTCCGCCTAAAGCTTAATAAAGGTGTAACTCCTGAACAAGCTGACTGTGCATGAGAATAGATATGTAATTAATATAGAACTCCAATCTTTACATTAGGTAATCGTTTCTTAGAATCGTACTTTATATTCTGTTTTGTACTTTAAATTGGGTTTTGTACTTTATATTATCTTTTCGCACAATTAAGTTATAAAGCAAATAATTCTAAGGGACAAAGCAAAGTATATATTAAAAACACTTAATCAGCAGGGCCTTGGATGTTTGCATTTTATGCTATTTTGAGAATTATCTCAATATTAAGCAATAAATACAATTTATAGCTCTGGGAGAATATTGTACAACTGGGAATTAGAACTTTTGGGCTGAATAATCCCAGACTTGCTTATTATATAAACATGTTAAAGTTTGGCTTTCATAAGTTTGTGCCAACACGTTTGTAAGAAACGTAGAGTTTATTATATTTTTTAACTGAGAATTTATTATATTTCACTGCATTGAAATGAGTTTTTCATTTATATTAGTCAAAAAACTGTCACAACCTTTACCCCAACCCAGAAGGATAGAGGAACCTACTAGAGATGAGCGAGCGTACTCGGTTCGGGGGGCGCCGGGGAGCCGCGTGGTGGGGAAAGGGGGGAGCTCTCTCTCCCCCCCCCCCCACTCCCCTCTGCAACCCCCCGCTTACCCCCGCCCCCCCCCCCCCCCCGAATCTTTTCGTCCGAGTAGTCAGTTACTCGGAAAAAGCGGTGCTCGATTGCATTAACACCCGAACCGAGTACGTTCGCTCATCTCTAGAGCCTACGTATTTTCTTTAAAGGAGCATCCATAGTATATGGCAGTACAAATGGTCCCCTATTTGTGAATGTTCGAGTTATGAACATCGCTAGATGTGAACATAATTGTCCTGCAGTATGATGTAATGCCATAGCATTACATCATACTGTACAGCGATCGGGCAGGCATCCTATCAAGTCATGCCATAGGCACGGCTTGATAGGCACTCTGCATAGGCAGCCCTGGGGCCTTTCAGATGGCCCCCAGCTGCTGTGGCAACAACACGGCATCCTGCGATCTTATTGAAGGAGGCAGCGTGGGACTCCTCGAATGTCAACTCTGACAGTGGCATTTAAAGGGTTAACAGCTCTGATGAGCAGCGTGGCTTATCGGAGCTGCTGCAGTAAGAAACAGCCAGCACCTGCATTGTATGGAGTGAGTTCCACCGGTGATCTTCCTCCATACAAGCAATTGTTCAGACATATGAACAAATGCACTTAGGAACAACTTCCTGGAATGTAACCTGTTCGTCAGTGGGGAACTTTCTGTACATATTTTTTGATTATGTATGGTCCATGCCAGGGGTGTCCAACCTGTAGTCCCCATGCAGCCCAGGATGTCTATGAATGCAGCCCACAGGGATTGGCTGTTTACTGCACTTGGCAAATTTTTGGTGGCCCAGCCACTGCATTTCGTTATACACAGGGCCGGCTGCTGTCAGTGGCTGGCACAGTGTTTAAGAACTGCAGCAGCCCAGCTGCCCAACTACTACTGTGTGTGTGTGACTGCGAAGTTACAAAGTATGGAGACACAGGGGGTAGGAGCCTGGGAGTGAGCACTTACAGTTCATCTGCTGCTATTTCTGCAGCAAGTTGTAGGAAAGTTACTAAGGAGAGGAGAGCCAATAGGGGGCTGTGCTGGCTGAGTCAAAGCCCCCTCATTGGCTCAGCACTTTTGGACTGCAGCTAGGTCAGTGCCCAGTGCCCGGCAGCAGGACTGTGAATGAGTCTGTGTAAGTTAATGAGCAGGAGATCCAGTACAGACAGTAGTTAGTAGACGAGCCAGATCAGTGACCCCAGCTGCAGTCATTTAGAAGTCAACACTTCCGTGCTGCCTGCCTCTGTATCTCAGGTAGGTATTAATTAATTATTCGAAGCCTAAGAGTACCTTCAGACAGTAGAATTTTTGTGTGCGAATTTCGCCTCTAAAAACTACGTCAAAACCTGTGGCGTTCTTCTGTCATGGTTTTTGCAGTAGATCTGCCCAAAAATTTAGCTGTTACAATCATGTGGGCAACTAAGCATGGGATCAACACAATCGTGACCAGGAAGGATGGGTTTCAGACAATTAGCCCTGAACTACAGGGAGGATGACATGGCCTTACCTAAGCGGGGACATCACGCCTATAAAGGGCAGCCCAGAGGTCTTCGGATCTGACCCCTTACTGCTCCAAGGAACCAAGCACCCAGGATAGGACACATAAACAGGCCATCAAGACAGGGACACCTGGACAGAGTAAGCTGACAGAGCCGGAAGCACACCATACAGCAGCCAAAATGCAAACGCTAGTAGCAGGTGTTAAGCTATAAATGCCAGGTATTAGTGGACATTTTGATCAAAATATGGAAGCTAGCGGGCCACGTCACGGCTCCTAGCTATACCGCTAGTCCCTACACTAACCAGGAGTCCAACGACACCAAGCTCTCTTGCAGCCACCACACATAGAACCTGTTAGCACCACAAACAGAGACAGAATGAGCACTGCACAGGACTGCTCACACCAGACTACAACAGGTAGTGCATACAACACGGACTCCAACCAGAGCTCACATGCACACTGATGAAAACTCCACAGCAAGTCTAGGTGTCCTCGCAACTGGGAAATAGACATTCGGCCACCTTGCTGACATAGGGAACTAAGTCAGATATCACTCATCTGACACGCAAACGAGACATAAGACGTTTGGAGGCTGTACCTGTTAGGGGAAGGGAAGAGGGGATTTGCATATGATACAGACAAGGACTACAGGTGTCCAAATCGTCTTTGGGAGGCAGAGAGACACAACAGACCTGCATGCAAACACAGCTCTGAGTGGGCACAGAACAGATATATCCAAACAGTACAATGACCAACATCAACTACTGAGAGATGCTGTTTTTTATGTGCTGCATACTAAAGGAGTCTTACAATAGTTCAAGCAGGGGCGTAACTATAGAGGATGCAGGGGATGCGGTTGCACCTGGGCCCAGGAGCCTTGGGGGGCCCATAAGGCCTCTCTTCTCCATATAGGAAGCCCAGTACTATGAATAAAGCATTATAGTTGGGGGCCCCGTTCCAGGTTTTGCATTGGGGCCCAGGAGCTTCAAGTTACGCCTCTGAGTTCAAGATAGGAGAACCTGATAGAATGGAACTTAATTAGAGCCAAATCAAGTGAATTATTGGCATTAAAGCAAAAATAAATCCATTGATTTTTGTATACTTTTGTGTAAAAATGTGAAAAGTGTGAATAGAGCCCTACTAGAAAACAAATACTGAAAAAAATTGCATTCAGATTAAGGCCTTAGTCAGACAGGCGTTTTTCGCGCGATTTGCGGATCGCATGTCGGATGCGCATGCGCAAATCGCGTGACCGGGGGCGAAAAATCGCGGGAAAAATCTGCACCTAGCCGCGTTAATCGTCGCAGCAAAACGCCCGTGTGACCGTAGAAAAATCGCCGTGCGCATCAAAATGCGCATGAAACTTAGACTGGCCGGCCAAAAAAATGATTTTGGTGCGCGCATAAAACGCCAAACGCAGATAGGCGCGATCTGCGAATCGTCGTGTCCTATAATTTATCACATAGCCGCATAAAAAGCGGACATGTGACCGATACCATAGCGAACCATTGGTTCTATATATGCGCGAATCGCATGCGCAAATCGCGTGAAAAAACGCCCGTCTGACTAAGGCCTAATGATACAATGTTGACAATATTTGTATGGAATGAGCCATCTACCTTTTGTCTCTGTTTTGGGCAGCCACATCTCCCTGTATTACTTGTAGCCACAATCACTGAGAATCAAGAGCCAAGCTAGTTGGCAGATCAAGTGTCAAATTGGCAGTAAAGAAGAGCCAAGAGAAGACAGTGCTGGCCAGTCGGAGCTGCAGGTAGGGTTTTAGACTATCGATGCATACTATGCACAGTGTGTATCAGGTAGTCAGATGCTGCCATCTTTGTATGTCTAGGACTGAAGGGCTGCTTTAAATGATAAACTCAGCTTTGCAACATCTGTTTAGTAAAATAAATGTACTCTTTAGCAGTGGCCCCAATCATGTCCCCTTTTCAGTAGCCCTATAGTAATTGTGTCTCCCCCTCTTCAGGTCCCCAGTAATAATAGTAGCCCTCATGTAGTAAAAGTGGACCCCAGCAGTCCCAGTAGTAATAGTGGCCCCATGAATAATAGTGGCCCCCAGTGGTCCCAATATTAAAAGTGGCTCCCTTTGGTAGTATTGTCCTCAGTAATAACGCCATCAGTACCTCTGATGGGGCAGCAACCCCACCAGGAAGTACTTTACCTTCCCTGCGTTGCTCCAATCTAGGTGCCACTGAGTATCACAGGTTCTGACCTCTGACACTTTCCTCTGGTGTCCACATTACTGCACTTCCTGTTCACACAGTGCAGATGCTGGAATAATGTGTCAGAGATCAGAGCCTGTGGTAGTCTGGTCTTACTGATCAGTTACAGCACGTTTGCACAGTAACTGATTATTATGGAAGCAGCCAGAGGGGTCTGGTAATGCCAGACATTTCTGATATCGAACCAAAAGATACATACAATTTTTAGCAATATTTTTTCATGGCAAGACTACATCTTTCGCTTAAAGAGGGAGTCATGGACAGTCTACTTTTATGGGACTCATGGGTGTACATATACGGGGTGCAGAGGGTGCAGTCGCACCTGGGCCCATGAGCCCTAGTGGGCCCATAAAGTCTCTCTTGCCCATATTGCAAACCAATACTATCAATGAAGCTTTATAGTTGGGGACCAGTTCCAGATTTTGCACTGGGGCCCAGCAGCTGCAAGTTACGTCTCTGATGGGACTCATAGCCAAAGTAGAGTAAAGGGTAATGATAATTAAACTAGAGACCTCTAGCAAAAAACATATGGAGCAGAACCCAATACATTTTCTATAGATGTACGATGTGCTCTCTTTGTATATATTCCTATAAATATGGTACTATGTGCTCTCCTTGTGCATATGCCTCAGCATGGATGGAGAGGGGTAAACCCACAGTACATGCTGGAAAAGATTACACCACACCAGAGTAAAGAAGATGAAAGAAACTAGCCCTACTGCTCAGAAAGATGGGGAATCCCTGCCTAAAAGTGGAGTTAGCGTCCTGGAAAGGATGGCCTTACTATCTTCTTCTAAGGCCTGACTATCCCTATATAAATACCTGGAAGGATACACTTAAATGTAACAATGCAACTTTGCAAAACACCAACACAGCGAGAGGAAAATAAACCAGCACTTATCTGTCAATAGTCAGCTTTCACCCAGAACCACATCATCAACGGAACTAAATAAACAGCAATGGACTAGGGAAGGGGTAGGAATATAAAGGCCTCCTCCCCTGTTGGTAGGTAGCACAGAGAAGAAACCTCACCCCAAACCCTCTCTCAAAGGGAGGACTTTAAAAGAGAATACCAGCATGCAGCATACATGTACTGATAGAAGCCAGCAAACCACCGCACCACATATGTCAACCTGTGATCTGCATAGTGTCAGGGTGACTAGTTTGTCCCCACATCGTGGCCAACATGCCATGACGCCATTGCCACCAAAAAGCCACAATGTAGATATGTACAATGTGTTCTCCTTGTACATCTTCCTATAGATATGATACAGTGTGCTCTGTGTGTACATGTTCCTATAGATATGGTGCAATGTGCTCCTTGTACATGTTCCTATAGATATGGTGCAACATCCTCTGCTTGTACATGTTCCTATAGATATAGTACAATGTGTTCTCCTTATACATGTTCCTATAGATATAGTACAATGTGTTCTCCTTGTACAGCATCCTATAGATATGGTACAATGTGCTCTCCTTGTACATGTGCCTATAGATATGGTACAATGTGCTCCCCTTGTACATGTGCCTATAGATATGGTACAATGTGTTCTCCTTGTACATGTTCCTATAGATATGGTACAATGTGCTCTCCTTGTACATGTTCCTATAGATATGGTACAATGTGCTCTCCTTGTACATGTTCCTATAGATATGGTACAATGTGCTCCTTGTATATGTTCCTATAGATATGGTACAATGTGCTCCTTGTATATGTTCCTATAGATATGGTACAATGTGCTCTCCTTGTACATGTCCCTATAGATATGGTACAATGTGTTCTCCTTGTATATGTTCCTATAGATATGGTACAATGTGCTCTCCTTATACATGTTCCTATAGATATGGTACAATGTGTTCTCCTTGTACGTGTTCCTATAGATATGGTACAATGTGCTCTCCTTGTACATGTTCCTATAGATGGGGTACAATGTGCTCTCCTTGTACATGTTCCTATAGATATGGTACAATGTGCTCTCCTTGTACATGTCCCTATAGATATGGTACAATGTGTTCTCCTTGTATATGTTCCTATAGATATGGTACAATGTGTTCTCCTTGTACATGTTCCTATAGATATGGTACAATGTGCTCTCCTTGTACATGTCCCTATAGATATGGTACAATGTGTTCTCCTTGTATATGTTCCTATAGATATGGTACAATGTGCTCCTTGTATATGTTCCTATATATATGGTACAATGTGCTCCTTGGACATGTTATATAAATTCATTACCACCTCCCTGCTCATATAGTTTAGCCAGCATGGCACATACAGGCAATGTTTGACTCATAGCGCTGCAGTCGTACTATACCCATCTGACTAATCTATTGACTTGATCCTTTCACCAGATGCATTATACACTCCATACCTTTTGCATATAGCGCAAATTATCCCCTAGTGGTCATATTTGGTAGTAATTTTTTTTCTTCAAGAAATCTAAACCCTTTACCCCACTGGAAATAAATACCAACTTTTATGGGGTTCTGTCCTTTTAGTGTACTTCTGCTCACCCTGTACATGAGCAGGTGTGGTGGTTCTGAGACAACTCCGGTAACATAATGTAGCAGGTTGACCTGCAGTCCTATGTAAAACATTACGACACCCAATGAGCTCTTCCAAATGACATACTGCAATCTGTAAAAATAAACACTTTCTGCTAGAGGCTTTATTTGCTGCAGCCTGGAATATACATGTTAGTCATATTACCAACAGTCATAATATTTTCCAGTTTTACTCAGAAGGAGGTTAAATCCACATTCTATAATTGACAATGAGCCGGATGTGTGTACTCGGAGGAGCAACAGCCTAAACTTCACAATGCAAGGAGAAATCAATCTATCTTTAAGGAACACCCCTCTCGTTTCATAGAGATATCACACTATGCTTCGGAGACAAATACATGATTTACACCGGATAACTAGCCTTGCGATTTTCGGAATAATCTTTACATAAATGAGGCTTTTAAAGAAAAAAAAATTTTAAAAAGTTCCCTAGATAGTTACAGATGGTTTCATCTCTGGAAACCGCTGCATGTTCATTTTCCTTTCAGCATTAATTATATATAATTGCTTTCATTTTAGCAAACTCCTAGTTAAACTATATGTCCTCAGCGCCGCCTTGGATTTTCCATCGAAATGTCTCTGATGCGGTGCTATCATTTTATGAACAGTGTGAAAAATTAGCACAGTGCAGTGTTTGTGGAATTTCCTTTAATATTGTTTAATTACTCTGTTATAGGCTGACAGTAATTAGGTTATCCTTTTGTTTTTAATGAGACAGACACTGTCATGCTGAGAGAAGAATGTTTCTTATTATATAGCTGTAATGTGGAAATGTCTGTTGGAAAGTTCTTCATTAATATATGTAATACAATAGATGGCATAGATAGATATGAGATAGATAGATAGATAGATAGATAGATAGATAGATAGATAGATAGATAGATAGATAGATAGATAGATAGATAGATAGATAGATAGGAGATAGATAGATAGATAGGTAGATAGATAGATAGATAGATATAGAGAGAGAGAGAGAGATATGGGATAGATAGATAGCTAGATAGATAGGAGATAGATAGATAGATAGATAGATAGATAGATAGATAGATAGATAGATAGATAGATAGATAGATAGGAGATAGATAGATAGATAGATAGATAGATAGATTGGGCCCTATTGCAAAACTTAGAATTGCCTTCCCCCATCCCAATTACAAAAATATATATTAGAGGCAGTATATCTATAACATAGTGGGTTTAGATACAGCGGTTCAGCTCAAGGTTACCTCTAAATAATGCAGTCATCATATAATGGTCAGATAGTAGTTCTGCACAGTGATAGTGATTGCAGTGCAGTTACCTCCAGGGGTCATGGGCGGTGTCTTCTCTGATTGGTTAAAAGTCTGTTTGTTCTTTACCTGGACCAAGATGACCATGAAGGTTTCCTCCAGCTATGACTCACCTCTGCATACTCTTACCATCCAGCTAAATAGAAATTATGTCAACCGCACTCACCAGTATTCCAATAAGATGGAGTGGAAAGTAGATGCCAGCTTTCTTGGGATAGGACTCAAATCCCAATAAAGTCCACAAGTGCCCAGCAAAATAAAGCAGCATCAGAGGTGTAAAGTAATTCAAGTCACGGCTTTTGCTCCCAACGCATCTATTTTATTTTCCATTCTTGGTCATAACAGCGACGGCCGTTTTGACCCGTCACATGGGTCTTTTTCAAGTTGATTTGGTCCCTTTGGACTCGCCTCTGCATACTCTTACCATCCAGCTACTTCCCCTTATGAACATTTCAGTAACCCTCCCACCCCCAAAGAGTACTAGTGTCCCCTTTTTCCCTTCCACCCCCCACAATACTAATGTCCCTAATGTGGACTCAATAGTATAGGTGTCCCCTCTATAGCCCCCCCCCCCCCCCATAGTACTAGAGTACCTTCTGTAGCCCACATAATACCACTGTTCCCTCTGTGGTTCCCCCATAGTACTGGTAACCCACATGGTAGTTGTGTATCTATGCAGCCCCCTTAGTACTAGTGTCCTGCCTGAGACATCTCACAGTATTATTGCCCCCTTTGTGATCCCCTCATATTACTGGTGTCCCCATGTGGCCCCTCAAAGCACTGGTGCCCCCCTATGCTTCCTCCTTTCCCTGAATGGCCCGCAGAACAAGCTGCATTTAAAGGGTTTTCCAGGGAAATATTATTGATGACCCACCATCAGGATAGGTCATCAATAGTTGATCGGCTGGGGTCCCTCGCTCGGGACCCCGACCGATCAGCTGAGCGGGTGCATGCCGTCGGCGCCGCAAATACACAGAGGCTTCTGCTCCAACCTCGGTGTATTTGCAATGCTGACAGTCACGGACCCCGGCTGATTAACTATTGGTGACCTATCCTGATGATAGGTCATCAATAGGATTTTCCTGGAAAACCCCTTTAAATTCACACTGCTTTCTCAGCCAGTGCAGGAGGCTCTTCTCCCTCTCATATCAGTACTATAGTGTCTGTCCGTTGTCTGTCTGCTGTCTCTAACACTATGCCCTCTCTTTTCCTAAAACTAAACCTCTCAAAAACCGACCTACTGGCGCTTCTGCCCTCTACTAACCGACCTCATCCTGACATCTCCATTTCAGTGTGTGGCACCACCATAACTCCCAGCACCCCCACTGTCTTGGGGTTATATTCAACTCTGATCTCTCCTTTACCCCCTATATCCAATTTGTGGCCCGAACATGTTAGCTGCACCTCAAGAACATCGCAAGAAGCAGCCGCTTTCTCACCATGGACATGCTAGAAACGCTCACTGTTGCTCTCTTCCACTGTCTGCTACTCGGACGCCTCTGCCCTGTGCCAGTCACTGCACTGGCTGCCCATCAAATATAGAATTAAATTCAAACTCACTACCTTCATCCATAAAGCCCTCCACAGCGCAGTGCAGCGCAGCACTGCCTCCATCATCTCAATCCACCACTCAGTTCGCACCCTCCGCTCAGCTAATTAAATAAGATAAAATAAGTACCCCTTTAATTTGAAACCTCCCATTCCCGCCTCCAATACTTCTCCAGAGCAGCACCAGTCCTCTGGAATGCGCTACCCAAAACTATCCGAGCAATCCCCCACACACAAAACTTCAGGTGGGCTCTAAAAATGCACCTCTTCAGGGAGGCATACCATATCCCCTAAACTTGTTTCTTATATCTGGTCTCCCCTGTTTTGTAAGCGCTGCGGAATATGTTGGTGCTATATAATTAAAGATTATTATTATAGTGAGATCAGGAAGGAGGGGTAGAGCCACTTGTACAGACTGGGAGAGCAACATAAGTGCTTATAGGCCATGCAATGCTCCCTGGGAAAAAGGTATGCAAATGAAAAATGGAAAAAAATATCTCCACTGTACCACCCCTGGTCAGACAGCTCACCTCTAAGTTAATATCCAGACCTTGATCTCACAACCTTAATTATTCATGTTGCATGGCCTATTCAATAGTTGAACATTGACAAATAGAATAGCCACCTTCCCACAGATGACACTCCAGAGGTTTTTTTTTTACCTTTTTCCATTTTTAATCAAAAAATTTTTATGAACTTTGTACATGCTCAGCATCTTCACTTAAATGTCATCTTAATGCTCACACGCTAAAAATATTCTAAAAGGGGTTGTCTAAGACTTTTACTGTTGATAACTTATCCTTAGGATAGGTCATCAATAGTTGATTGTCATGGTCTGCCACTTGGGATCCCCACCAACCAGATGATCATTCAGCCCACTGGTGCAGAGAGCATTTGCAACATATTTTGCTGCCTGTATTGCAGTGGGAAGGGTTGGTGCTGCAGACACAGGTTCCATTGAATTTAATTGGAGTTGTGCCTGCATTACCAAAATGGACAGCTGCAATATCTGCTTCCATCGTTATCCACACTGACAGCGGGCCAGCTGATTAATGAGGATCGCAAGTGGCGGACCCCACCAATCAACAATTGATGACCTATGTTGTGAATAGTTCATCAATAGTAAACATGCCAGACAACCCCTTTAAGTGAACTGCCTTCTTATGTACATTGTCTTTGCATGGGAGGGAAAATCCTTTTCTTGAGCCCTGAGTCATAACTTGAACCTCCAGGGTCCCAGTACAAAATCTGTAACACAGTCTCCCAACTACCTTGTGCCATTTTTAATACTAGGGTATTGGACCCCTCAGGCACTTGGTCCCAGGTGCAACAGTTACCTATGTACTTCCAAAACCTACACCCCTATTTGAGCCCCCTAGTGATCAACAGTCATTGAGAGTGATATACCTTGTGTGCAGCATTGTAGAACTTGTTAGTGCTGTATAAATAATTTACAGTATTAAAAATAAATTAATTATAACCCAAGTTCACCTGATAGGGTAATAAAAGAAGACTAGGTTGCATGACTGGAGTCTGAGTGCAATATTTGAGGATTCCAAAGCAGATTTCTAAACTATTCTTAACCTGTAGTTATTACAGAAATACATACTAAACCCATGCCAAATGGGTTCACATTATCTTGATCCATCATTAGCGTATTAGTAATACATCTAAGAAATGGTGATATGCATAGTATTATGCTTGTCTTCAATATACAATTTGCATGGAATTCTGTCAGTGAACATCACAAATACTGTGTTTCCCCCAAAATAAGACCTACCCCTAGCCCTACCCTGATTTTCATGGAGGGGGGGCTTGAAATATAAGACCCAACCCCCAAAATAAGCCATGACTACCCTACATAAAAGAAAAAGCAATACATTACCTAGAAGGCGTCATCCAGGTCCCTCCCGCTAGTCTCTGGAGCTCTGGCTGGATTGCTTGCAGTCCTTAGCTGCCAACAGAAGATCGCTTGCTGGTAATGGGGCTCGTAAACCCCGTCTTCAGCAAGTGATGGCTCTGATTGGTTCTTGAGTGCCAAGGCTGAGCCAATTAATACAGCGCTCGTTGACTGGCTGTGATTGGTTCTTTAAGCACTGCCTTAATTGGCTGAGCCACAATGCTCGAGAACCAATCAGAGCCATTGTTTGCTGGAGGCGAGGCTTATAAGCCCCGTTACCAGCAAGCGATCTTCTGTCGGTGGCTGAAGACTGCAAGCAAGTGTGCCGAAACTGCAGAGACCAGAGTGAGGGACCTGGACAACACCTGCTAGGTAAGTATAATAAGACATTCCCCAAAAATAAGACCCAGTGCCTCTTCGGGGGCAAAAATCAATATAAGACAGGGTCATATTTGTGAGGAAACATGGGATGTGTGCACGATTTGAAACCATCACAGTGCCAAAACGTTTTTCCGTTCTACTAAATTTCTATATAGTATTTGTGCAAATCAACTATAAAAGTTTCAGGAGAACTATAGTTTACCCCACTTTTCTTCCCTCCACCTAGAAAGGAGGTCCCCAAACTTTTACACCATGCAAGCCATATTCAAATTTGAGTGATGGTCGGAAACCATAGTCAATAAAGCAGAGAAATTTTTAGGCTATGGCTACACAGCAGGTTTGGCCGCAAAATATGTAGTAGGCCAAAGATCCTTCTACAACCCTATTACATTGCACTGTACTGTAAGTGAATGTATTCACTTTGTGACTTGCAAGTTACTGTGATCTGACAATGGTAAGAAATACAAGCCTGATAGATTTCTTGTGATTGTTGGATTTCGGGAACCTTAAGTTTCAATGCAAGTGCATTAACTTGTTGCAACTTTTTTTTGTGTGGAGTAGAGGAATGAACCTGAGTTCTTATTTATTGAAAACCAGAGAGCAGGACATGTTTTGAGGCAAAATGCCTCTTCCTCAGATATCAGGGAAATAAAAGGTTACAAAAATTCCACGATCCAAAGTGGAAGAGCACCCATTCACCTGAAGAAATCTGGATGGACCGTGCATTTATTGCGAAGGCTGACCTGGGTTCTTGAGGAGGTTCTTTGATGCTCACCAACCCCTCCACAAAGTAAGTTTAACCTTAGAATTCCCACTTTGGTTTTTAACCACACACTTTGGAGAGCGGTATTTTTGTAACCTGTTATTTCCCTGATTCGATGGAGGAGGTACAGATGTACCTTCGGCGTTTCCCTGACGCTCTCCCGGTCACTTTAGACATCAATAGGGATTCATTGGTGGAGTGGACAACCATAGTTGTATCTAGAGGCGAGCAAGGATCAGCAGTATGGCTGCCTGTCTGTGATAGACTGCTCACACCAGGGCAATCCGATTTATTCAACACATATTCTATATGTGTATTTTCCTAAGATATGTTGGACTGTACACTTATGTGCTGCACTGAGTGGCCTCTCATATTAGAATGCAATGTAGCAGGGCCGTAGTGCAGTCGTTTCTGTATGATGCGTGTTGTGTGCAAAGTCTAAATGGGGAGAAGCAAGTCATTATGAAATTGCAAGAATTTGCTAATGGATATGTCAGCATGAAACTAGTATTATATCACCCATGTTGGCGCTGTTTGTGTACTGACCCAGAGTTGTCACTACTTCATCCTGACATTCCTGAGACTGTGAATCATATGTGCTTAAATGTCTTATATGCTGTGTTTAAGTTCTCTGGCTTGAGCAAAGCTCAGTATCGGAGGGCTTTGGATGGTTTCACATCTATGTTGGAACCTACGCAGATTAGCTCAAAATACCCGAAGAAAAAGGTCCAATGTCCACGGGGCTCCCATGCAGGAGACGCCAACAGAATACAACCCTGCCCATGGTCGAGGACACTGTATTACCTGCCCGGGTCCTCTATTTCCTGGTCTGCAGATGTGTGCGAAAGCGCTGCCCGGTGCGCATGCACAGTATTTTTTTTGCTTGAATTCCTGCTTTTCTGCGGAATCCGTGGCCCATCCTTAATTCAATTGCGGATGGGCCGCGGATCAGATGGCTTCCATTGGCTTCAATGGAAGACATCCGTGCACGATCTACACTGAAATGGAGAATGCCTCAATTTTTTTTCCGGTGCAAAAGGTCCACAAATCCAATCTGCATGCTTTATTTCGTTTTCGGAAGTCAATGTTTCTCTATGGGTGGCTGAAACTGTGGATCGTCCTCAATTCAATTCCGCCTGTAGACATTGGGCCTTAGCTCTGCATGTAGTGCTTCTTCTTACGTCTAAAAGCCAGGCAGCTGAGCGGAAACAAAACAGACCCCTCTATAGTCAATGGGGTCCGTCGGCGCTGTTCAGTTCCGTCCTGAGACGGAGCCATTTGGCCACAGCGGTTCCCCTTTCCTCTTCCCTGAACGGAGCAGGAAAGCGGAACCCTGGGTGCAGGTGTGAAACCACCATTAATCAGCCCAGTGACTCATCACTTATGAGTAAAGCCAATCAGCACTAAACTGGTAGGAGGAGCCAAAGTTATATATGTTCTTGCAAAGTTCAAGAAAGTTTTAGGAGAGAGCAAATAATGATATAGTGCTAAGTGAGCAAGACAGTTGGATTAGGGGGGTAGAGTCACACAGTTCCTAACAGCCATTTTTGGATGTGACATCTGAAGGAGAAAATGTGCATAGGGCAGGCTGAAGTTTTGGGGGTTGTGATGAAAAACCCACATCAGCAATACGGAGCAATTAATTTCCTGGTGATCAAAGCCATGTATGAATATAAGTGCTTATTGTCAGGCTGAAACACAATATTTCTGAACATCTGAAAGAATACAAGAAGAGGATTCTGACTACATGTTGGCATTCGACAGCCTGTTGGTAGTATTGCAGAGAGCAGGTGGGGACATAGAAACTCTCACACAGGGCATCTCATTAAAGGCTAACACAGTGACTATTATTGGATCAGATCGCATCAGGTGAGGAAGAACTGAGTGCATTGAGCTTATGTTGACACCTGAAGCAGCTTAGACTGCTCTGACCTTGGCAATCACTTGCCAAGGTCATCCCTAATTCCTTTAGCTATCCGCAGGAGATCTTTGCTGAGGAGGAGGGGGCTGTAGTAGGAGATGTGGTATACCAAAAAAAAGACACATCTTATTTCCACATGCCTCAGGTGTTGATAGAAGCATCTGAAAATAGATAAAGAGGCATGTCTAAGACCGGGACACGGTCATATGTTTGCTGTGGTTTTGTTTTGAACTCAAACAATAAACCATGCAAGAATTTCAGTTGAACCAAGGAGGAAATTTACTGACACCGACTCTCTACAGTTTACCCCGGCGCGTTGTGCACTTAATACATGAAAAGGCGCACGACTCTTCATGTATTCAGCACATCCCCAGCTTCTCCATGCACTTTCTGAGAAATGTACGGCTGGCAAACATTTTTGGCATAATTTATGCCAGTTTTGGTGTAAATTTTACGTAAATTTGTCACTTTTGGGCAGCCACGCCTCTTCTGACAAGCCCCACCTACTTTTAAAAAATGTGCAACTTTTTTACTCCAGAAACTGGCGTAAAACTTTTTTTGAATGCTCCCCCATATGCTTACTCAAATGTTCCATATGTAACAAGATAAGTATATTCATGTTATCTCATGGGAAATTATTGTTCATAGCTCTCAACATTGTCCAATACCCTTCAGAATTACGTGATTGCAAGTAATATATCAATAATATTTTAAGATGCATTTAAAAACACCTTTTTTTCTATCTATCTATCTATCTCATATCTATCTATCTATCTATCTCTTATCTATCTCTCATATCTATCTCTTATATATCCATCTATCTATCTATCTCCTATCTATCCATCTATCTAGCTGTCTATCTAGGTGTTCTGAGAACTTATTTCAGATAAACTACTGATTTTGGTAAACCAATTGAAGAAGACTAAGGCCTCATGTCCACGGGGAAAATCAGGCCCGCTACGGATTCTCCATGGAGAATCCGCAGCGAGTCCCTGCTGCCCCGCGGACATGAGGGCTGAAAATAGAAATTACTCACCTCTCCGCACGCTCCGGATCTTCCCTTCTTCGCGGCTTCATCTTCTCTCCGTTGCGGCCGGATCTTCTTTCTTCGGCCCGGCGGATGTGCACGGCACGACGGTTGCGTGCCGCGCGCATGCGCCGGGCCGAAGAAAAAAGATCTGGCCGCGATGGAGAGAAGATGAAGCCGCGAAGAAGGGAAGATCCGGAGCACTTGAGTATATTCCGATTTTGGTCTCCCGCAGATCCGGACGGCTTCTATAGGCTTCAATAGAAGCCTGCGGGAGCCGTCCCCGCGGGAGACCCGCACCTAAATGGAGCATGGTCCAGATTTTTTTATGCTCCATTTTTTAAAAAATCCCTTTTATTGACCATCCGCGGGTATTTATCTACCTGCGGGTGGTCAATGCATCCCTATGGGGTGCGGATCTGCATGCGGGAGATCCGCTGCGGATCTAAAATCCTATTTTGCCCGTGGACATGAGGCCTAAAGTGAGCTTCTGTGTGCACTGATGCCAGGAGTTCAGAATGATGATAATGCAGCCTCTGATTGGCTGCAGTTGTCAGGTGACAGCGAGAGACATTATCATCCACATCTAGGGGTGGGACCATGCCTAGGCCGCAGCGCTGGATCATGGTAGCTGAGGATAGATTTATTTATCTATCAATCTATCTCATAACTATCTATCTATCTCATATCTATCTATCTCATATCTATCTATCTATCTATCTATCTATCTATCTATCTATCTATCTATCTATCTATCTATCTATCTATCTCATATCTATCTATCTCATATCTATCTATCTCCTATCAATCAATCTATCTATCTATCTATTCATGAATGGGTGTGAGTGAGACCTGCCTCTGATTGGCTCAGGCTGAGCCAATCAGGGCAGCTTTGAGTCACACCCCCTTCACACCCACTGCAGGCCAGCCGTGCTGAACTCCGGCTGCCGGGACAAGGTAAGTATATATATTTTTTTTATTTTAACACATTTCTGGATGAATTGCAGGAAAGGGCTTATATATTTAAGCCCTTCCCGACAATTCATCCAGCGCTCGCCCGCAGCACATTGCTTTCAATGGAGCCGGCTGTATTGCCGGCTCCATTGAATGCAATGCGCTGGACAGCTCCGGCCCGTTTCTAATGAAACGCGGCTAGCAGCAGATTTTCGGGCGATTTTTGGGCATTGGTCACGCGATTTGCGGATGCGCATCCGTCATGCGATCCGCAAATCACGCGAAAAAACGCCTGTGTGACTAAGGCCTGAGAGTGCATGGGAGCCAACCATGAAGATAGCCCCTCCCCTTATTCCTATGGAAATGTCTCTGTGTTTCTGTTATAAAAGCAGCTCTATACTTAAAGGGGTTCTGTCATTAAAAAAGAAAAACTCTATACTTACCTATTCCTCCCCCATCAGTCTTCTTACCAGATCTTCACCTCCCCTATCTTCTCCTGTCTCCCGCAGTCCAGAGGGTCACTTCACCTCCAGCTGGCTGATTCTTTTCCTTCCTGTGAGGTTACGTACATTGGTTGGCAATCTTCTTCCTGCTAGCCAATGTACGCTACGTCACAGCTCACAGCCTGGGATGGAGAGTGCCGAGCTTCTGCAAAGACTGCTCATGCATGCTTTCTCTGAAATAGATTAGAATTCCTCCCTAGCCAGTGAATGCTACAGCATAGGGACCTGACCCTCACTGACCCAGAATGAGAGGAATACCAGCTTCATAACAAGCCGGCTTGAGTGAGGTGAGGTGACCCGGGACACTGCAGAAGCTCAGCCAGGAGAAAATATGGTAAGGAGACTGACGGGGGGAGGAATAGGAGAGTATAGATTTTTTTAATAACAAAACCCCTTTAATAACAGATAGTGGGTTGCAGAAAAGTTGATATGGAGACTCCTATGGCAGCCACTTCAAACAGTGGTCAAACAACAACATTTTTAATGCAAGTATATTACAGAAATGATGAGACTAACAGAAGCTAATGCATGAGCAGAAGTTGTCTGAAAAGTTAGTGCCCCTTTAAGTTCATCATGTCCCATTGTATTGATACCATAGACCTAACTATTTTTATTCCCAATCATCACTCCAGGCTGTAGAGGGTGACAATTCATGACATCATCATACCAGCTGCAAAGAGCCTTATTTATTGTCACTCTCAGCACTATAAAGTGATTGCCCAAGCAGCCCCACACAGATGCCGGGTGTCTGACTATCAGTACATCATATAAACAAATGGGAGCTGCAGGCATATGATGGCTTAATGATTTTCCAGACCTAATGAAAGAAGAGTTGGGAAAGAAGAGTTCTCACAGCTGCTGGCTGTTTACTATACCAGCAGCTTTATTTACTAACCCAAAATAGATCTTATAAACTTACATATGCCGCTTAGAAACAAGCCATTTATTTGCACACACTATTTATGACTTTGGGTAAACCGAGATATTTATTTGCTTATACAGAAGATTTCTACCTTCTAGCTGTGAAATAAGAATTCATGGGTCAGGTAGGACAATAAAATGGGGCAAATATGTCCGTAAATATAGTGGTCAGTAGAGGTTCCAAATTTTAAAAGGTAGTGGGTCATTTTTTTTTAACCTGGAAATTCGTTAAATTGGACAATGGACAATATTGATACATGTTGTCCACACAATTCTGATTAGATGTAGTCATTTACTTCACTCCTCACTCAGGCAGTAAATTACAGACTTTCCTATACGGCCCCAAAGAAATCTCTAATTTCATTTTTAAATCACTTTTTTTGTTCTTATCCAGGGAACACAATAAGTTTTCCTGTCTAGACATTCCCATTTTCCTCTCATTTCCTAACGTATTCATGTTCAACTGTCAGACCATCAGAAGCGGGCTCAGTAAAAGAGAAGGGTTGCCAGTTAAAAACATTTTTTTCTTGATATACTGAGACACCCAACTTATTTTTACAGTATATGAACCAATCTACTCAAATGCATATCATCAGGGTCCAAGGATAATCTTCATCCTATAAGAGCGCATAATCCTATAACTGCAGTTATTGGATAGATAGATAGATAGATAGATAGATAGATAGATAGATAGATAGATAGATAGATAGATATGAGATAGATAGATAGATAGATATAAGATATATATATATGTGATGTAGATAGATAGATATGAGATAGATAGATAGATAGATAGATAGATAGATAGATAGATAGATAGATCATAAATATATGGTTGTTTGGATGAATGGGTGGAGTGATAGGTACAAATATAACAATTGTTAACATGTCTGGTAGATCGTCATAACTCAATTTACACAACTATAATACATTGTAGTTAAGTTATTATGAGGCCTTATATGAAATCTTTTTAATATGTTCATAAATGACATAGGAGAAGGTTTAATAGGTAAGGTGTGTCTGTTTGCTGATGACACAAAAGTGTGCAATTGGGTTGTCACTCTGGTTGAGGAGTATATTGAGTTTTCTGTGTCATCCAGGACTTCAAAAACGAAATATTAAGGGGTTCTGATTATTGACAGCCTCAAAACGAGTCCACAGTGCAGTCAGAAAGCAAAAAAAGCAAGTAGGATGTTCGTTTACATACCAAGAGGTATAACCAGTAGAAAGAGGGAGATTGTGATCTCACTGTATAGAGCTCTGGTGAGACCGCATCTGGAATACTGCTTTCAGTTCTGGAGACCTCACCTACAGAATGACATGATAAAATAGAACAAATCCACTAAATGGTAGAAGGTCTCAAGTACAAAACGTGTCAGGAAAGACTTAAAGAACCTAATTTGTATAGCTTAGAGGAAAGGAGAGAGAAGGGGGACATGATGCCAATCTGTATACAAGTATGTTACAGGAGGGAAGGGGGGGCATGATGGAAGCCTTTATATATGTTTCAGGAGGGAAGAAGGATGATCAGGGATGTGATAGGGACCTTTATATGTGTTACAGCAGGAGAGAAGGGAGAGGGGGGACATGATGGAAACCTTTATAAATGTTACAGGAGGGGAGCGGGTAGAGGGGGTCATAATGGAGACCTTTATATATGTTATAGGAGGAAAGAAGAGAAAAGGGGGACTTGATGGAAATGTTGAAACTTTTTTAATTTACAAAAAAAATTGTAAAAGTATAAAAAGGTTCAGGGGAGGTATTCCTATTAGGAAGCTAACCACTAGAAAAAGGGGGTACAATCTGAGATTGCTTAGGGAAAAAAACTGACGCAACATCAGAAAATATTTTTTTACTGAAAGAGTAGATGATACTTGGAACAAACTTCCAGCAGATGTGGATGGAAAATCAACAATAAATGAATTCAAGCAAGCCTGGGATAAGCATAGCTCTATCCAAAGAGAAAAACAAAATGGAAATAATGTGAGGGCAGACTAGTTGGACTATTTTTGCTACATTGAAAAATAGATTAGAAAGAAAGATAGATAGATATGGGAGATAGATAGATAGATAGATAGATAGATAGATAGATAGATAGATATGAGATAGATAGATAGATAGATAGATAGATAGATAGATAGATAGATAGATAGATATGAGATAGATAGATAGATAGATAGATAGATAGATAGATAGATAGATAGATAGATATGAGATAGATAGATATGAGATAGATAGATAGAGAGATAGATAGATATGAGATAGATAGATAGATAGATAGATAGATAGATAGATAGATAGGAGATAGATAGATATGAGATAGATAGATAGATAGATAGATAGATAGAAATAGATATTACATTAAAAAATAAATAATTTGATGGATGGATGAGAATAGGAGAAAGAAATATGAGATTAGATGACAAATATTTAGATTACAAATAGATATTGCATTCATAAAATTATTATTAAGTAAGTAGAAGATTGGACAAACTGATATTCATTATTATTAATAATAACATTTTTTGTATTGATAAATAATATAGAATTAGAGGAATGGATGACTGGGCAGAGATGTGGGATTAGATGATAAATAAATAGATATTTGAAAACATAAGGCTATGTATATTTTTGCAACAAGTGTAAATAAAAAATAATTTTCTACAGAAGAAATAGTGATTTACAGCCTGTTGGGGGGGGCTTTCCTTTAATGTTTTCCTCCCTGTGCTGTCCTGCATGTACCCTCTGTTTCGGTGCCCCAGCTTCCCATCCACAGACATGTTTATGTGTCAGAGCAGATGTAAACTGGCTGAGAATTTCCTGTGCAATAATACGACGTGTCCCCCAGTGTGCAGAGCAGTGCGCACCTTCTCCCAGTGCTGGGAGCTCCCTGCACTCCTGGATGGGCACATTACCTCCCATGCAGCTGCTGGGACTGAAGTGTGAGCTGAGGTTGGTGCAGGAATCCATGATGACAAGATTGTGTATTACTGAGGAGGAGGATAAGTCCCATCATCAGCACCAACATCATCCTTGTGTATGAGGACACCGCTGCAGCCACCAGCTGGGGAGTGGGCACTGACACCTCACATGTATGGTATGGGGCACCCTGCAGAACTTCTCTCCACACTGCTACCACTATTCTGTGTAGGGTTAACTGCTGCTGGCAGTGTGATACTCTGTACACAGCATATACAAGGATCCCATCATCTCCGACACAGAACACTCACAGCTACAAGTCTCTAGGACTGCTTTATCCACAGCTATTGCTTCTCAGGTTGTGTTTCACACATAGATTATTAGGAATAACTATCTTCACACACACACACACACACATACATATATAAGTGTGTGTGTATATATATATATATATATATATATATATATATATATATATATATATATATATATAAAACCGCATATACATTTTCTGCTAATAGACAAATAGAGAATAGGTAACACAGACGATGTGGTAGAGGTGGTATGCACACACACACACACACACACACACACACACACACACATATATATATATATATATATATATATATGTATGTATATTCGGAATTTAATGTACAGAGAAAATTGTGTTCTTAACTATCTATCTGTCTATCTAATATATATATCAAGCTGTCTGTCTACCTCTATCAACCTAATATTAATACTGTTATTCCTCATATGACATCAATGGTGGATTTAAAAAAAATTCCATATACATAGAAGTGTGTTTGATTTTTAACAGTGTTATAACAAATATATCTAATACGCTGTATAAAATAAATTGTAGAAAATAGTTACACTTTGAATAATACTTCTGCCTGTTGTAATAATATGTATGTTATGTCATGTACACACCTCAACACTGAATGTACAGTAAGCAAAGTAATTATTGTGCTAAACACCATTTACCAAGAATGCAGTAAATATATATTCTCTTCGTTCAGATCGTTTCCTCTTTTGTTGATACGTTTACTATACTTTTGTTGTATAAATATATAAATATACACTATATATTTATGTTGTATAAATACTTATATTATTTTCATATCACAGCATATAATTGTAAGTCATCTGATTTTTAGTTGTACAGTCAATCAAAGATTCAACAATAATACATCTATCTATCATAAATGCATGAAAAAAAGCATTTTATTTGAAACTTTAGTTCTAACCTCCGGCTTAGGTCAAATATTATTTTCCTGACTGTTTACATAGTGAGAAATAAAAAGAAACACGTGACGTTCGGATAGTCTTATAGAAACAAGAATATTTGAATAAAATAAAATGAAGAAATAAAATCACAAATACATAAAATATTGAAGTGCAAAAAGTACATGCAGACTAGCCTGTGACAACCACATCATGGCATATGTTTACAATGACCCCCATCACCTTTGATCATTTAGTGAATAGCCAGTGGATGACTTGATCTGGATCTGGCAGGATTACACATATATAAACTTGTGATCCTGTCCTCTCTGTAATCCTGTCCTCCCTTCAGTCGCAGCAAGAAAACCTCATCCCCCCTCAAAGCGAATTTTCGCTCTCCTTCCCTCCTGATGCAGCGCATAATAGGAGCTTGCAGTGATTAATGGGACTCATGATTGCTACTGTCAGTATCTTAAAACAAAAGCAAAGGGATGTGTGTCCCTAAATATGATTTTCTCACCTGTGATAATTAAACGGGTGATTAGTCCTAGAAGGTGTCATTCACGTCGCATCAGCGATTGTTTGCATGATAAAAACATGAAATGCAAGGTATTAAATGATAGATATTAGATAGATAGATAGATAGATAGATAGATAGATGACAGTAAAGCTGAAGTAATTTTGAAATATTGTCCTCATGTAATAATCAATGGTATAATTCATTTAACAAGGACTAATCCCAACAAATTCTCTATCTATCTATCTATCTATCTATCTATCTATCTATCTATCTATCTATCTATCTATCTATCTATCCATCCATCCATCCATCCATCCAATAATTTAAGTCCCTTTTGCTGTACTCTAACGTTCTCTTGCTATATTTATTAAATGTTTTACCCCTGTTTTGTTTTTGTTTTTTCATATGAATGAATTAGTTAATGAGTTGTATTAATTTACATTATATATTTACCTATATATATTAGACTATAATAGACCTATTTATGTAATTACCTGTTTATGTATTCACTTAATTGAGATAGTTTCCTATTTATTGACAACATGTGCTCTTTTTATTTTGCGGTTTATTTTTACCTGATTTTGACATCGGTAACTTTTTGTCTATGTTTTTCTCTACATAATAGATTAACGATAGGGCACTGATGTCATTAACCATTTGTTTTCTTAGTGAAAGAACTTTTTTTTTTAAAAATCCCATGGAGAAGTTTCAATCAACCGAGTTTTACATAGAACAAAAAAAAAAAAAGTGTTGGGATATTTAGCAGGGTCATCCCCAGATCAGATGATTTTTTTTTCTAAATCCTATAGATAATGAGTGGCTGTTGTATTAAAGGGGGGGACAAACAGTCGTTTGCCATCCCCTGACCCCAGAATGCATGCCTTGGTTTCATTGATCATCGCCTTTATGAGATAATGCAATTACAAACATCAATAAGGAGCTGCGAGTGAAATCATTATGTGGTGACAGTGATAAATGACTGGACAGAAATAGCAGCCTTTTCTCTTACAATCCAGGAGCCCAGGGGCTCAGGGGGCTGAGCACTGTCACCAAGGAAACAGATGACATCCAAACTGGCACCAAAGGGGAAACATTAACAGCCCCTTCTTTATTTTTTTACTTTACTTCTTCCCCCTTTTCCAGACTCCAGAATGACTTCTAGTTTTTGGTGTTAGAAGCAGCTGACAAACAAGTCAAATTTATTTCGCAAGTTGAAATGTCCTCCTCAATATTCATTTCATGTTTTTTATTAAATCATTGCTTGTAACAAGAAAGGAGGGCTCTGTTTTTATGTTTTGTAGCACATGATTTATTGGTTACTTACAATTTGCATTCACTGGCTGCCCACTACACTGCAAAGAGCACTGGGAAGAAAAAAAGAGGATTTTTTTTCTCTGTCGGGTTGCAAGGATTTTTAGTTTTACTGAGCTGTAAGGGACTTGAAGGAAGAAATATGTCTGGAGCACATTGGGATTTGCACCATTAATCCTATACTGGAAGCTTTAACTCTTTATAAGCTAGCAAGCATTGCTTTTAGGGCTGCAACCTTGCTGTTGTACAGTTGCAGTGTTGCAGTCTCATCTATTAGGTAATTTAAAAATGAGAACTTATTCATGCAATGAAAAAGTTATATATGTGTGTGCATTAAGATATACACATACAGCACATACAACATATATGTATACTTTCTAATGTAAATAAACCGATGTTCAGCTACTCCTTTGCAGGCTTTACAATAACTGAATATATTCCTGACTCAATTGCCTTTATCAAGAACCCACGAACTTTAACGTATTGCTCTTAAGGCATCAACCTCGCTGCAGTGTTGCAGTCTTATCTATTAGATATTATTTATACATGATGCATGCATAAATATACATATAGAACCTATATGTTTATTTTCTGAGCAAGAGATCATAATATGAGCAAATTCATTTAAGGGAAAATTATGTATGTGTGTATATATATATATATATATATATATATATATATATATATATCTGTGTGTGTGTGTGTTTGTTTATGTTTACACCTATAAATGCATGATATATAGCACTGTGCAAAAGTTTTAGGAGATGTGAAGAAATGCTGCAAAGTGAGAGTGCTTTAAAAGTAGAAGTGTTAATAGTTTATTCTTGTCAATTAACAAAATGCAAAGTGATTAAAAAAGAGAAATCAAAATCAAATCACTATTGGGTGTGATCACCATTTGCCTTCAAAACAGCATCTATTCTTCTAGGTACACTTGCACACAGTTTTTGAAGGAACTCAGCAGGGAAGTTGTTCCAAGTATCTTGGGGATCTAACCACAGATCTTCTGTGGATGTAGTCTTGCTCAATCCTTCTGTCTTGTCATATAATCCCAGACAGACTTAATGATGTGGATATCAGGGCTCTGTGTGGGCCATATCATCACTTTTAAGACCCTTGTTCTTTTTTAGGGTCTATTCACATGGGTGATGTTTTGTATGCTTTTCACATAATATTTAAATGTTTCTGTGAATTTTCATCAGATTTTTACATGTGTAGAAAAAAAAACGCATGGTGGATTCTGCACACTTCCTGGCTCTGCATGCTTTTTTTTTAACGTTACCATGGTTACATGCGGTAAAAAGGATCCCAATCGCATCAAACAAGCGCAATCTGTATTTTTATACACACCCATAGACTTGAATGGACAATTTTTTGGCCTGAAAATCCCAACAAAATACGACATGCTGCAATTGTTTTTCCTCTGACTTTTTGTCTGATTTAACAATCGCACGTGCGAATATAACCATTTACAATAATAGGCTTTATTTCCGTATATTTTGTTCCAATTTTTACAGACAGAAAAACGGACGGAAAAATTACTCGTGTGAATACACCCTTATGCTGAGGATAGCCAATCAGACGTCTTTGATTTTTTTTAAAACAAATATTACTTTGCAGCATTTTTTCTTCGCCTGCCTAAAACTTTTGCGCAGTACTGTATATATACAATGCATACATCAAATCACACATACTGTACAACGCATGTATATTTTCTAATCAACCCAACACAACATTCAGCTACTCCCTTGTATCTTTTGCAAAAACTGAATGTATCCAGACTCAGCTAAAAAAAATGATTGTCTTTATCAATGACTTCCTGACTTTAGAGTAAATGTTCAGCTCTACCGAATAACATAGAATCTAGGATATTTTTTCTGCAGAACTAACATAAGTTGCTGATTAACCCAGACATTAATTTAAGTAGTCCTGTGAAATACAGCACATGGTTTATGAGCTGCCCTGAAGTTCAGGGACAGATCTCCACACCACTGGAATGTGTTCTCAGCATAAGCTACCACTGAGAGAAGCTGGATCCTTCTTGGTCTGTGCCAGTGCATTGGGTACTGTATACGCTTACATGGGCAATGTCCTTACTCTAAAAATACCCTTTATGAAGGTGAAGGAGCAATGCACAGAATCCAGCCTGCACACACTTACTTGTCTGAGCTAAGTGTGCTATCATTTGTGGTATGCTGTCTCATCCAGCAGGGGATTTAAAGGGATCAGACCATCTTTATATATTGCTGTTTAATTGTGATAAAAGCGGATTTAATATGGAGAATTGGATTAAATATTTACCTCTAGCTCAACTGGAAAACAATATTTAGATGTGTGCTTATTGGATTTTGTCTTCTTATGTATCAAATAGTTTATAATAATGGAAACAATTATATTGTAGCCATGTACAATGTTACTGTAGATATCATTTATCGGAATCAAGGACTGTATCCAGAGCTGTAAGCATTGGTGTAAAGTCTACTAAGTCTATAGGTGACCATTCCTTCATACTACAGGTAGGACAGTCAAGGTATTCCATCAATATATTAAGTGTCATTATCCATTAAGAGCGCAGAAGAAAGGGTTGGGAAGAGCTACCACTGACTTAGGGGTAGAGGTTTAGCTGGTCAGAAAACAAATAGAAAAGGTGAAAAGACAATGGAAGAGCTGCCAGTCCAGAAACGTATTCTACACCCACTTAGGGAAGGCTTGTCTATACACTGTAGGCAGATGAAGGCAAAAAATCTGGCAACAGCGTAAGATTTCCAATTATACAGTATTCAGGCAAATTCGTTTTAGACCAACTTCTCATTTATTGATTATGGCCAAGCAGATAGAACGCATTTCGGGTAGATACTATTACTCCGGATAGAGCACTAGTATGTTTTTCTTCCTCACAGAGATAATAACAGTGTTACCCCCAGCAAAGCTGAGGAAGGGGGTTCTAACCCAAAATTTGTTCTATTTGCTGGGCAATAATCAATAAATGAGAAGTTGGGCTAAAACGAATTTGCCTGAATATTGCATAATTGGAAATTTTGCGCCATTACCAGATTTTTGCTTTCATCTGCCTACATTATCCATTAAGTATAGCAAATGATGCCATCCACGGTCAGTTAAGGGGGTTCATACTTGTATTTTTCAGACAACCCCGAGGAATCCATTCATAGATTCTTAGTCATTTCCATAGCATTGAAATGAAGGTCAATGTGCATCAGTATAAATCCGTCAGTTCCATCCTTGTATTAGGATCCTGTTGCAAGTTATCAGTTTTTCAACATGTTTAGATTAGCTGCAGAGCAAAATCTAAATAAATAAATACTACAATGTTAATAATTGCCCAAAACAAATAAATTCAGGTAAGTTGCAAAATTCTCCATCTATGCTGATGATCAGTACTCCGTCGTATAACCAGAAGCATTGGCGGCCTGCAGTTTTTGGAGTTAGACACAGGACTGGACGTAAAAGCGAGGAGATGTATCCGTCTTTCCTTTTTATTTTCCCTTCTATTTTTTTTTTTTTTTATACAAAAATTGCCTATGTGATTGCAGCCGTATGCTGACAGCCATAACCATCATTGCGAAAGCCAAATTTCAGCCTTGAGGTTTTAGTGTAAATCATCCTTTTCATTAGAATATCATTTAGTTTGCATGGGCACCTTTACAAAGAATGGTAAATGAGCTGTTAGAGAGATCAGTGTTGTGATCTACTGTAGCTGGTTGTTGTGCCCCGCTATTCCACTCTCTCCCCATAGATGGCAGTGTGCACTGTGTATCTTCCCATATTCCTATAGAACATTCAGCTTGTGGGTGAGAGCAGAAGCAGCAGCAGCAGCACAGCAGGGAATGGCTACTTCTTCTTTAGCAGGCCCCTCTGCTCCACCAAAGATACTTCCCAACCCTGGACCCTTACTGCTTTATTCACAGCCCTCAGTGGGCGTCTCGGAAATCTTGTCATGGAGATGACTCTTGATATTATATTGTGAACAGCCAAGCCTGCAAACCCAGGCAGCTTGTATGTGCATCAGCACAGAGGGGGCTCCAAGGCAGTAGCACTGTGTGTTGTGTTTCCCTTCCATTGGGTTACATTGCAAGGGGCAGAATTCAAGAAGCCTCTCGCTGTTCCTCTGCTTCTCCTGGGCAGATAACAGCGGATGAATCGCAGACTGGCTGCCAAAACTTTTCTGTGCCTTTGCTTTGAATGAAGGGGTAGCTAGGAGACAGCAAGCGACCAGAGAAGACGGAATTTCCAACGTGTAAAATGTCCTTAACGGGGCCATTGAAAGAGTGCAATAAGGCGTGAGGGGGAACTAATCTCCCCATTTAAATGTTTGTGGCAATTTTATCTAAATGAATTTTAATGCTAAACAAGGGATAATTCCCTATTTGTAACCAGTTTACTTGCCCCTGATGCCTTCTAACATCTTGCACTGCACAATAGAGATACTCTCAATATCTAATTCATTTTAAAGGCATTAATAGTTGATTAACAATTGCTTTTGAGAAGTTGGATGAGGTGTCGGAGACACTGGGACACCCTTAATAATAATATAATCTTTTCTTTATATAGTGGCAACATATTCTGTAGTGCCGTGTTATCAAGGGGAGCTAGATAGACAGATAGATAGATGGATAGATAGATAGATAGATAGATAGATAGATAGATAGATAGATAGATAGATATGAGATAGGAGATAGATAGATAGATAGATAGATAGATAGATAGATAGACAGACAGATAGACAGATAGATAGATGGATAGATAGATAGATATGAGATAGATAAATAGATATGAGATAGATATGAGATAGGTAGATAGATAGATAGATATGAGATAGATAGATAGATAGATAAATAAATATGAGATAGATAGATATGAGATGGATAGATAGATAGATATGAGATAGATATGAGATGGATAGATATGAGATAGATAGATATGAGATAGATAGATATGAGATAGATAGATGGATAGATAGACAGATAGATAGATAGATAGATAGATAGATAGATAGATAGATAGATAGATAGATATGAGATAGGAGATAGATAGATAGATAGACAGACAGATAGACAGATAGATAGATGGATAGATAGATAGATAGATAGATAGATAGATAGATAGATAGATAGATAGATAGATAGATATGAGATAGATATGAGATAGGTAGATAGATAGATAGATAGATAGATAGATAGATAGATAGATATGAGATAGATAGATAGATAAATAAATAAATATGAGATAGATATGAGATGGATAGATAGATAGATAGATATGAGATAGATATGAGATGGATAGATATGAGATGGATAGATATGAGATAGATAGATAGATATGAGATGGATAGATAGATAGATATGAGATAGATAGATAGATATAAGATGGATAGATAAATAGATATCAGATAGATAGATATGAGATAGATAGATATGAGATGGATAAATAGATAGATAGATAGATAGATATGAGATAGATAGATAGATAGATAGAAGATAGATAGATATGAGATAGATAGATAGACAGATAGATATAAGATAGATAGATAGATATGAGATAGATAGGTAGATAGATATGAGATAGATAGATATGAGATAGATAAATAGATAGATAGATAGATAGATAGATAGATAGATAGATAGATATTAGATAGATAGATATGAGATAGATAGATAGATATGAGATAGATAGATAGATAGATATGAGATAGATAGATATGAGATGGATAAATAGATAGATAGATAGATATGAGATAGATAGATAGATAGATAGATAGAAGATAGATAGATAGATAGATATGAGATAGATAGATAGACAGATAGATAGATATAAGATAGATAGATAGATAGATAGATAGATATGAGATAGATAGGTAGATAGATATGAGATAGATAGATAGATAGATAGATAGATAGATAGATAGATATGAGATAGATAGATAGATAAATAAATAAATATGAGATAGATAGATATGAGATGGATAGATATGAGATGGATAGATATGAGATAGATAGATATGAGATAGATAGATAGATATGAGATGGATAGATAGATAGATATGAGATAGATAGATATAAGATGGATAGATAAATAGATAGATATATAGATAGATAGATAGATAGATAGATAGATAGATAGATAGATAGATATGAGATAGATAGATATGAGATGGATAAATAGATAGATAGATAGATATGAGATAGATAGATAGATAGAAGATAGATAGATAGATAGATATGAGATAGATAGATAGACAGATAGATAGATATGAGATAGATAGATAGATATGAGATAGATAGGTAGATAGATATTAGATAGATAGATATGACATAGATAGATAGATAGATATGAGATGGATAGATATGAGATAGATAGATGATATAGATAGATATGTGATAGATAGATAGATATGAGATAGACAGATAGATATGAGATAGATTGATAGATATGAGATAGATAGATGATATAGATAGGTATGTGATAGATAGATATGAGATAGATAGATAGACAGATAGATAGATAGATATGAGATAGATAGATAGATATGAGATAGATAGGTAGATAGATATGAGATAGATAGATATGAGATAGATAGATAGATAGATATTAGATAGATAGATATGACATAGATAGATAGATAGATATGAGATGGATAGATAGATAGATATGAGATGGATAGATGGGTAGATAGATAGATATTAGATGGATAAGCGATAAATAGGTAGATAGATAATATGAGATGGATAGATGAGTAGATAGATAGATATGACATAGATAGATAGATATGAGATAAATAGATAGATAGATATGAGATAAATATATAGATGAGATAAATAGATAGATAGATATGAGATAAATAGATAGATGAGATAAATAGATATGAGATAGATATGAGATGGATATGAGATAGATAGATATGAGATGGATAGATAGATAAATAAATAAATATGAGATAAATAGATAGATATGAGATAGATAGATAGATAGATATGAGATAGATAGATCGATAGATAGATAGATATGAGATAGATAGATAGATAGATAGATAGATAGATAGATAGATAGATAGATAGATAGATAGGAGATAGAGAGATAGATAGATAGATATGAGATAGATAGATGCTGGATTTCGTGTGGCACACAAAAGGAAATAAGTCAGAGGTCCCGCTCTACTATAGGCCTTATTTCTTATTTGCACAGCAGATTTTGCAGCGGATGTGAAGCAGAGTCGGCACCAGTTCCACATAAAATCAGCAGCAAATCCGCACCATAAATGTCTTCCTTTCGCTGTAATGCCTCGTCCTCAGACAGCCAGATAGTGAAATTTCAACAGTTATTTGAGGAATTCACAGAAAGCTTCCAACATCAAAACACCGATGTACTAAACCACAGCTCCATGAGACAGTGGTAATAACAATCACCTTTATTTATATAGCACATGCATTTTACGTAGAACTTTTAATGGTAAAACAGTACCTTAACCACTGGCCAACAAAGAGACCACTCATGGAGCAGGAGCTTGGTGGACATATGTTTTGACTTTCAGAACTTTCTGTGAATTCTTCAACTAACTGTTGAAATTTCACTCTCCGGCTGTCTGAGGAAGAGGCATCTCGGCCTTGAACCGTGTTACAAGCTGTAATAAATAAAGCGTTTACTACCATCAGACTTGTCTATAGGTTAAACCAAAGCCTCAGTCTACTTTTACTTTGCCACTTGCTATCTAGAAGCACCAACTGGTGCCACTAGGCTGTAGGCACCTTCATAAACTATTACAGCTCTTTGAGCAGTTTGCTCGATTTCCCTTGCACAATGCTCTGCCCACCTGTTTTTTTATCTCTCTATTGCACAAATCTCATGTCTGCTTGGTGATCTCCATAAGGAAAAACTATACCTTTCCTAACCCACATCATTGGTCTTTCACCAAGCCAACTTGAAACCTACTGTACTATGATGAGAGACGAATACCCTATACACTCTGGCTCCGACATATTCCCAGTCATACTACAAGATTTTTAAAAGGTCAGGCATTGATTTGTATGGAAGCTGCCTCCTATTCGGTGGTGCTGAAGAGGCATCATGCCATCGCAAATTTGCATACCAAAATTTCCCACAGGAGCATTGCATGACCTTTTAAATCTCCCCATGTCTACTAGGAAGATTCCATAAGGAGAATCCGCACTCCTTCTGACCTACATCACAGATATCTCACACAGCCATGAGAAACCTACTCCACACTTATGAGGGGCAAACATGTCTTCTGGAGAAGACTTATCCCCAGTCATATTACAAGGCTGGTGAGGAGGTTGGACATTGCCTTGTCTACCTCAAGAACAAGGGACCCAAATCTGTTGCTTCTCCACCCACAGTGACGTTAGAATGAATGGAGCACTAGCCGAGCATGCATAGTCAGTGCTCCATTAATTTCAACACCACTGATGGAAGTACTCAATATCTTGTTACTCGGCCATCTTCGGCAGTCGTATTGAGAATAAATGGAGCAGCAACACACTTGCGCAACCAGCACTTCATTCAGTCTCCTCCCCACTGTGGGGGTGCCGTAAGGAGGAGGAAGGGAAACATGGAACCCCCATTTTTGAGATTGATGGGTGTATCAGTGGTGAGACTGCCACCAATAAGCAAGTTACCCAGTATCCACAGGATCGGTGATAGCTTGTGATTCAAGTACAACCTCTTTAAATCTATATGTGGATCTATGGCAGATTTATTCCACAAATGTTGAAGCAAAATGTGAGCATACCCATACAGAACACATCCATCACTACTTTTAATTGCATCGTAAACTTTGCTGGTATTGCACCCAAAACATAGACAAACACATAGAGCCTGGTGGCAAGCGAGGAGTTTTCTTCTGCTTGACATTTCAACACCATTGAGGATCCTCATAGTTTTCTCTATGTTGCAATCACTGAGTGCTATGTAGCCTGTAAAGAAAAGGTAGAAGCTATTAAAAACTGCTTATGTCTTCTCCTTTGGGTCCTTGGCTGTATCTGACAGGTGAGAACCTCACCTGTTCCTGCTAGATTCCAGGAGGAGGAGCTTTACCCCCACACTGTATATTTACTATTGGCCAGGATTTCGACTGAGCCCCAAATGAGCGAAAAAAAACCTAAATCTAATCGATATTTGTTGTGACAACCCTTTGCCTCCAGAACAGCATCAATTCTTCTAGGTACATTTGCACAAATCAGGGATTTTTTTTGAATTATAGAAAGGTGTATGATTAAGCAATTATTAACAGAAATATCTGTGTAGGAGGCTTAAAACTTGGTGAGGAATAGCCAAACTCTGCTACATAGGTGAGGTTGTGGAAGACAGTTTCATGTCACAAGTTATACACCATGGCAAGACTAAGCACAGCAACAACACACAAGGTAGTTATACTTCATCAGCAAGGTCTCTCCCAGGCAAAGATTTCAAAGTAAACAGGGGTTTCAAGATGTGCTGTTTTGAAGAAGCACAAAGAAACAGGCAATGTTGAAAACCGGAGACAAGGTGGGTGGCCAAGGAAACTAAGTGGAGCGAATGAAAGACACATCATGCTTCAAAATGGAAAGATGTCCAGCAGTGCCATCAGCTCAGAACTGGCAGAACGCAGTGAGACCCAGGTACACCCATCTACTGTTCAGATAAGTCTCTCTAGAAGTGGTCTTCATGGAAGAATTGCGACCAAAAAGCTATTGCTTTTATGTAGAAACAAGGCCAAGCAACTCAACTATGGATAAAAACATAGGAACTGGGGTGCAGAAAAATGGCAGCAGGTGCTCCGGACCGATGAAGCAACATTAGAAATAATTGGCTTTAAAAGGAGATAGTTTGTTCACTGAAGGGCTGGAAAGCGGTACAATAATGAATGTCTGCAGGCAACAGTGAAGTATGGTGAAGGTTCCTGGCAAATTTGGGCCTGCATTTCAGCAAATAGAGTTGGGGATTTGGTCAGCATTAATGGTGTTCTCAGTGCTGAGAGGTACAGGCAGATACTTATCCATCATGTAATCCCACCAGAGAGATGTGTAATTGGCTCCAAATGTATTCTGCAGCAGGAAAACGACCCGAAAAATCCAGCCAATGTCATAAAGAACTATCCTCAGAGTAAAGAAGAACAGGGAGTCCTGGAAGTGATGGTTTGGACCCACAGAGTCCTGATCTCACATCATCCAGTCTGTCTGGGATTACATGAAGAGGCAAAAGGATTGGAGCAAGCCAACATCCACAGAAGATCTGTGCTAAGTTCTCCAGGATGTCTGGAACAACCTCCCTGCCAAGATCCTTCAAAAAATCTGTGGTAATGTTTGATTTGATTTTGAATTCTTTGTCATGACTATGGGGGTGGCTATCTTTCCTGAACTGTATTTAACAGCATGTAGAGCATTTAGAAGATATGCTTTACAGCAGCCTCATGGGCCATTCACGCAATGGACAGGAGCTGCCCTATTGATTTGTATGGATGACTGTTCTAGATATGTTCTGTGACCTGCAGAGGTCACTTTTCACCTATTGTGAAAGGAGAACCCTTTGTTATCTACATATAGGTGTTACCTTTCAGTATACTTCTGCCTGTGATATTAGTGAGATGACTGTTTTAAAGTTTTCTTTACAGATCATGAAGAGTCAGATTAATACTGAATTCAATGAATGGCTGAGTGTTACCTCTGACTGGCTGAGCACTGTGACCAATCACAGGCAGCGCTCAGCTGTCATTTAATGAATGGCTAAGCGCTGCCTGTGACTGGCAGAACGCTCAGTCAATCAGACCAGCGCTTTAAAGAGGCGGGGATTTTTAAATTCCCAGCCAGAAGAAAGTGCTTTAGATCAGTGCCAACATGCAAGAGAGAAGAGCCTGGACAGCACTGCTAGGTGAGTAATGGTTTTTCTTCTACACCTAGGGATGATTTTCAGGGATATTTCAAGCCCTTACCCGAAAATCGCTGCAGGGTTGCCTGCATCCCATTGCTTTCAATGGGGCGGCTGCAATGCCGGCCCCATTGGAAGCAATGGGAGAACATCACGATCCTCTGCCAAAGCTGTTACAGCTGTGGCAGGGGATTCTTTCATCCCTGCTGCAGTTTCATTATCACTGAACACTGTGACAGTGCTGTAACAGTGTTCAGTGATGAGGGGACTCTCCATCGGAATTCAACACCCGCAGCACAGACCTTGCTTGTCCTATCTTTTGTAGGTGCAAAGATTTTGCGCCTGTAAAAAATGGACACGTGAACACTGCATAGGAAACCAATAGTTCTTTCAGGCGTGCTTTTTTTGTGCACATAGGTGCGCGCAAAAAAAACCACTCGACTGACTTCACCCTCGCTTTGCATTTTGTTAATTGACAAAAATAAACTATTAACACTTCTGTTTTTGAAAGCTTTCTTACTTTGCAAATTTCTTTTCCACACCTGCCTAAAACTTTTGCACAATCCTCTATGCGGAACGAGGTATCTGAGATGCACTATGAAGTTGCCTTTGCAGGTAATCTGAAGGATGTAATTGTCTTGCACTTTGGAGGCATCTGTGGTAGATATTCTGTTGGCATCTTTGTAGTAGAAACTCTGTTAGTATCTGAGATTGAGGCACAATATAGGGTATTTATGGCTGGAACTTGTGTGAAATTCTCTGTAGCAGATAATCTGGTGTCATCTGAAACGAAAGCACTTTGAAACACTGATGAAAAAGCATTGCAAAGAACGTTCTAGATTTAAAGACGAGGGCAACTTTTGTATATGAAAAATAAACAAAACACATGTCTTACCAAGTCCCTGCAGAAAAAAATGATGTACTTATTTGTTTTCTTCTTGCACTGAGTTTTCCTTCCCATACATTTAGAAAGCTTCATATTTGGTTTGCAGGCTCTCTTAGATTTAAGTGTCTGGCTTGGGGTATTTCCAGAACTCCCAACCCCCCTCCCTTCTCCTCTTTCAGAGGCTGTGTAGCATTACCATGCCCACTCAATACTATACAGCTATCTCTTATCCTTTCTCTAAGTAGCTGCTGGTCCTGATCCCCTTCACACTTGATGCAAGCAGATACCTCACCTAGAGGGAATTATATATAGCTCTCTGTATTAGTAGCTTTCTCTGCTCTCTGTCCTCCTGATCTTCTTCAACATCCCCCAGCACTGCCTATAGCCTTCCATAATAGGTCAGTAGAATGCATGTTCACAACAGGGGAGCAGGCAAAGAGAGGAATCAATTTACTCTGACTGACAGAATTTGCTAAGATTTCAGTCCTCCAGTCTGCAGTGCCTTGGAAAACCATAGAAGCATAGAAAGCAAACAATCAGAAACTTTTAATGAAAACCAATTACAAAAAGTCTTCATTTCCAAAAACACATCGATTAAAAGAAAAAAATGAGTGCAAAGGTGTACATGGCCTTTAATTTTTTTTTTTTTGCTAAATTATTTTCACTGTGGTCAAGGAAGGAAGCCCACTTATGACAACTTTGCCCACCGAAGGGCAAAAACAGCTGTGATGAATCTTATCAGCACATTGTCCCTACCAAATATTACCAAGAGGTTAAAACCTCAACGTGATTTAGTAATTGACTCGGATAGATTTTACATTATCTCATGTATGCACTGTAAACTAGGGTTCACATCATTTTCGCCTGGCCACATCAAATATTTCCTATAAAACAATTGCCATTAGATGTTTCCCTTTCACTAATTATGCTTTGCACATCATAATCAGATACTCTACACATGGCTGTCATCACCTCAGGCCTGACATTTTTCTAATCCGCTAGAATAAAGTGACCTGAAATAGACCATTAAAATATATGTGACAATAAACTCCTCCTTCATATAATTTTATTGCCAGGTTCCTAAGAGTGTACAGATACAAGTAAAGCACTTAGTCAAGGTCTGTATAATTGGCTGTGCAATGGTATCAAAGTGTAACACAAAATTCTTCAAAATAGGTCATAGCATTGAATAGTTATTGTTTCATAATGTGAGAGACAATACATTTAACAGGTCTATAACTGGTGAATTTTTAAGAATTACCTCCTCAAGTGGAAAGAACACAGGATGCCACAATTCCGTTTTATCACAAGGCACCCATGCCTCTTGGTGTAAACAGCTGTTCCTTCTCGGGGGTCTTGACACTTGGCACAGCTGTTCACTGTTATTCCAATCCAACTTAGATAGTTGTATTTATTTAAACTTCTCAGGGGTGTCAAGACCTGTACAAGAGACTGTAACTATCAATGATAGAGGTAAGTTAAGATATCAGTGGGATGGAAGAGGACTTACGTGACCAAATGGGAGCTTTTGTTAACTTCTACCCAAGTCATTTAGAAGATGTAAGATATCGAATGACTGCAACACAGTCCATTGGTTGTCCCTGGGATCAGTTGTACAAACAATCCCACCAGGAACACTGTAGATAAAAATGGATAAAAAAACAAAAAAAAGCACTTACAACAAAAACCTTAAATCTGAAGGTGCACGTAAGCCATGGCTGCCACAATAACAGTAACAGAAACACATGGCTGAGAATTAATTCACATTTAATATCTGAATAATATTGCAGAACTGTTATTTAGGCTAACCCTATATAAAAAGGCAAGGTTCTTAGCATACACTTTGACCAAAGCACGTGAGACTATCCGCCATGTCCAGGCGAACCTTATTGGACGGTTTACCCAGCTCTAAAAACACATCTCTTTGGGCCAAAGGCCTCTAATAAACTCAGGGAAAGTAGGAAACCTGACTATTAGAGATGAGCGCGTATACTCGCTAAGGCACATTACTCGAGCGAGTAGTGCCTTAGCCGAGTATCTCCCCACTCGTCTCTAAAGATTCGGGGGCCGGCAAGGGGCGGGGAGCGGCGCGGGAGAGCGGGGAGGAACGGAAGGGAGATCTCTCTCTCCCTCTCCCTGCTCCCCGCCGCAACTCACCTGTCACCGGCGCCGGCCCCCGAATCTTTAGAGACGAGCGGGGAGATACTCGGCTAAGGCATTACTCACTCAAGTAATGTGCCTTAGCGAGTATACTCGCTCATCTCTACTGACTATATAAATATTACATGTGTGTAAGGGCTGACATTTGTTTTTTGCATGCATTGCATTGGTGGGGGAATGTCTGCCTCCACTTTTGTCTTGCACTTCATCACCCATCCCTATGTAGCTTAATGAAAGTATATAACCAGGTATCTAACTTTGTTGGAGTCCATTTGGCCTTTGGCCCAAACTCAGGTGTCTTTTAGAGCTTGGTACCCGTCCAATCAGGTTTGCCTGGAAGTGGCAGATGGGCCCTTGTACTTTGATCAAGTTGAGAACCTTGCATTTTTTTGCCTTTATTATAAAAACATTTGTGCAATTCTATTTAGATATTAAACGTTGTATTAGCAACTTCATTTCAGGGCACCACAACTTTATTTCTGGTGGTTTCACAGCTGTTAACCTGTGAGGGACTCTACATTGTATTGTCCATGTGCTCTTAGGCGATGCTACAATACAACATGCCATCCTGTTACAAAAATAGTCCATCCATGTTGATAAATGTGGGCAAAGAAATAGTAAAAAGGCATTGATATCTCTAGAGAACATTGGTAGAGCACTAGTCTTAGATGATACATAGGTGTTATAGTTCTTCCTATCATTGGTTGCTCATAAATAAGAGCTTGGTGCACACAAAGGTTCATGAAAATTGTATGTACAGTATATCCAAGATCACAGCATGAAATCATTAGAGTGATGCCAGTTTTCCTTCATCAAGCTCTTAAAATTCCCCATCAATTATTATAAATGCTTTCAAGATGCAAAATATCTTACTTTAAGGTTGTTTTTTTTTCTTCTTTGCAGAAAATACCGTATTCCCTGGATATGTTATCCATAAGAACATACGTCCGCCGTACATGACAAAGCCCTGTTGTGTACCAGTTTGCTTGATTTTAGGAAAATGTTTATGATCAGTCACATGGTTACCAAATAATGAAAAGGCTTCAACTGTCAAGAACTCTGGCCTGGGCACTGGCTGCTCTATAATATATACATCCATGGCTCTTTATTGACATATCTGGTGCATAAACACCACCTTAATGGATGGGCTACAGATGTATCCTAAAGCCAACATATCCCGAGATGTATGGCACGAGATGTTAAACAAATGTGTAAAAAATATATACAGGGTTATTCTAAAAGGAAGGGATTTGGGGATTGAATTACAAGCAAACTATAAAAGAGAGGTACACAATCCACACATCACTGAAAGGAGGAAGGGTCAAAGTTTTTTTATAACATACCCGTAAGTTCCATTTTCTGCCGCAACGCAGCGCTGTTTCTTGTTGTTTACAATTTATAGGAAATTGGCAACACCATAGAGAAAAACATTTTGTGTCCTTGAGTTTGCTAAGTGTGAACCCATTGTTCAAGTGTAACATGAATCCTGGCACCAATTTCAAAAACAGTCACCTCGTCGCAAACAAATTTAGGAGCGGCACAGAAAATTTTGTTGAACTTGGTTGCATATACAAACAGAAAGGTACTGGCCGTCCAGGCATGTCTTATGAAAATGTAGAGCATATGTGGCAGAAAATGGAACTTCCTGGTATGTCATACAAAACTTTCCTGCTTTCAGTCATATGCAGATTGTGTGGATGTATTTTGTAGCTTGTTTGCTCCTTTTTTTTTTTAAATAACCCTGTATATGTATCTCCATGAAAGCTTTCAACAGATGCCAGCCATTAGCTGTCTTTCGCCCATATTATAAACAGTTATCACATATATTTTTACCGGATGGCTATATCAGATGCCTGTGATGGATGCAATCTCTTGGCCATCCATTGACTCCAACATTACATAAGTATATATAGCTGAAGCAAGATTTTAATTGATTGCTATCCTGATGCAATGTAAGATAAGCTTTAAGGGTGGACACAATTGCGCAAAAAAATAAATATACCCCTTGCTCTGGTGTTCAAATTCTAACATAGTGTGTATTGGGAAATAACTGAGCTATATATGCTCTATTGTAGACTTTATCATTAATAGTCTGTGCTTTGAATAAGACATCACTGTGTGATTGTGGGGTCTGACCTCTAGTGTGCCCATTGATCTACAGAAGGAAGTAACCTTGGTGCTTGTTGAAGCCCTCATCTGTGCTACTGTGTCTGGTACTCTGTATGGAACTAGATCTATGTTGGATAATACAGCTTTTAAAGAGGGAGAGCATGGTGGATAACTGTTATGTTGCACCATTAAGGTCTTGTATTTGAATTCAACCAACATGGATCTTATACATTGAATGGCCACTTAATTTCACTATTGGGGCTTTCCTGTATGGAAATTAGAAATGTCAGTTGAGCATTAAATCAGGTGATAGGTTTTCCGTAGATTAGTTTCAGCACGAATCCACATTAGAATGCTAAAATCTATCAAACTGAACGACCTTCAACATTTTTTTATTGCTATCTCCTCTTTCTGTGGTTTGTTTATAATGTTAGTGTAGGGACCTGAAGAGGATGAGGACCCTTGACGTTGGGCTGCGGGCTTCCATATTTTGGCCAAAATATTAATTAATACCTCCCATTTATCAGCATTTCTGGTTATTATTGCAGCAAGCATTCTGGCTTTGAATGCTGGGGGAGCTCAGGGTGGCAGTGCCAGTGTGGTTCACTTTTGAGGTGCAGGGCAGCCTGCGGGGCTGAATCATATGTGGTGTCATTAACAGGTTGTAAGCTTACATGGTGCACCACATGAATCTGTTGGCCTGGCAGCCTTTGTATGCCTTATCTATGTACAAGTTTAATCAATCAGAACATTCAAGTTTACACTATTTATAACATTTCAGCTATTTTAGAACTTTTATTTTCATCGAGCTGTAATTATAAACCATTAAAAATGTCAGCTGATTAGTGGAGTAAAGTACAATCAGTTGTCATCAGACTAGATAGATGATCGCCTGATGTATAAGGAGTAGGCAATAACATACTTTCATTGAATGGTTTTCCTTCAAAAGCCCTCGCTTGTTGGTTTGGTGACCACTCGTATTCTCTATTCTGCTACAATGTATTGAAGCTGATTTCGATGTGTGAACCAAGAATTGTACTCAGACAGAAACACTGCTGTTAAGAGCCGATGCTAGTAACATGGTACATCAAACTCACTCTCTGCCTTACAATAGTGGGCAGAAACAGAAATTTCACAGCAAAAGCCTCATCAAATCAAACACTCTTTATTGCAATAGCCAACTGACAATCAAGCCAAGCAATAGCATTCATGCTGGTGTTATAATTGTGAAGGTATCTCATTTGTTATTGTATGAAACCTCTATCTATTTAATGAAAACTTTTCAAACTTTGACTGCTTTTTCCCGTTGCCTTTCCTATGCCTCCTTCCAGAGGCGTAACTTGAAGCTTCTATGCCCCAATGCAAAATTTGTAACAGCTCCCCCAAATATATTGTTTTCTTTTTAGTACTAGGTTCCCTATATAGAGAAGAGAGGCATTATGGATCCCCTAAAGCTCCTTGGCCCAGGGTGCAACTGCATCCTCTGCATCCCCTATTGTTACGCCCGTGCCTCCTTCTATTACAGTAGATGTTCCATATACCTCCTAAACATCACAGTAAATAGTCATAAAGAATCATAGCACTACATGTGCTGTTCAGCCTTACCCGACTCTTAGCCTTATGGACTTCAGAATCTTGGGCTATTCTTCAGCCTAGTTCCATTGATTTAATTCAGTGTGAGGACGCGATTAAAGGGCACCACATAACTCAGCATCCAGATCTCTTAGAAGAGAACCTGTCATTAGGATTTAGGACCCAAGCACTACCAGCCTGTTATCCAGGTTGGTGACATGCTCACAATGATGCCCTTCTTTCTTATACTTGGCATAAAAAAGCCTTGAAGTCTGTATTTAAATGACTTGTAAGGAGTCATGGGGGTGGAGCCTATCCTCAGAAAAGTCATGCAGGCCAGTTCTTCTAATAGTTTTATTGACGGTTCACATGTGAGTTACATCATCACGAGCTACCTGCAATGACACCCAGTGCATATGCCCCTACACCTTCCTTCACTGTGCATGGGGGCTATTTTTTATTACCAGTGTCCATATACAATACTCATACTATTAAATACACTGCTTTAAAGGGGTATTCCCATCTCAGCTTTGCATAGCTGAGATGGGAAGCTACGGCCATGGTTACTGTCCACATGGCCAGAGCCTGCAAAAAAAGCCCAGCGCTGTTTTTGTAGCTCTCTTTGAAGTGAATGCGAGCTACAGAAATAGCGTAGTACAGTGCGCTGTAGTGTTTTCATAGCTCTTGTTCACTTTAATGAGAGCTATGGAAACAGCGCTGGGCTGACATGCTCAGTGCTTTCTGACAGGTGGTTGGAACAGAGTCCCTACCATAAAAGCCAAGATCGGAATATCTCTTTAAATGCATCTAGTAGGAAAAAACAAATTTACCAAATTCAAGAGGCAAGGTCAGAAAAGGGATTTTGCGTTTGGTGAATTTTAAAAAATTACTCAGTTTAGAAATTAAGTTCTTCAGTAAAGTGCAGAACATGCGATTAGAGATGCGAGTAGTGCCTTAGCCGAGTATCTCTCCGCTCGTCTCTAAAGATTCGGGGGCTGGCGGGGGGCGGGGAGCGGCGGGGGAGAAACGGAGGGGAGATCTCTCTCTCCCTCTTTCCCCCCGCTCCCCGACGCAACTCACCTGTCACCCGCGCCGGACCCCAAATCTTTAGAGACGAGCGGGGAGATACTCGGCTAAGGCACTACTCACTCGGGTAATGTGTCTTAGCGAGTATACTCGCTCATCTCTAATTAATGCAGACCTGTTTTTATTGTTAGTGTTCTAATCTCAGCTAGAGCTACAAATTGAGATTTTAAGTTAAAGGAACATTAAAGAAATAAAATGCACAGAAAATATATCGTCTCTTGCTTCCTTTTAATCCTATATTGTCTCCTATGAGAACTATATAAAGAAAATCTTCTCTACGTATCCCAGAAGATACAAAGCTAGGAGGGATATCTAACACTAGAGAAGAGAGAAGATTCAAAAAGATCTAGACAAGCTTGAATGGTGGGCAGGGACTAACAGAATGGTACGCAACAGGGAAAAATGCGAAGTCCTACATCTGGGCAAGAAAAATGAAAAAAAGCACATACAGAAGGGGAGGAATTGGGCTAAGCAGCAGCACATGTGAAAAAGTTGTGGGTATACTAATAAATCACAGACTGAACATGAGTCAACAGTGTGATGGAGCAGCAATAAAGGCAAACACAATTCTGGGATGTATTAAGAGAAGCATAGAGTCTAGATCACGTGAGGTAATTATTCCCCTCTACTCTTCCTTGGTCAGACATCAACTGTATCCAGTTCTGGAGCAAGTTCAGAGAAGAGTTACCAGGATGGTGAGCGGTCTGAAAACCATGCCCTATGAGGAATGGTTAAAGGATCAGGGAATGTTTAGCTTGCAAAAAAGAAGGCTGAGAGGAAATTTAATAGCCTACTACAAATATCTGAAGGGCTGTCACAGTGCAGAGGGATCAGCCCTATTTTCATTTGCACAAAGAAAGACTAGAAGCAATGGGATGAAACTGAAAGAGAGGAGACACAGATTAGATATTAGAAAGAACTTTCTGACTTGAGGGTGATCAATGAGTGGAACTGTTTACCATAGTAGGTGGTGAGTTCTCCTTCAATGGAAGTCTTCAAATAGAGGCTGTACAGATATCTGTCTGGGATGATTTAGTGAATCCTGCACCGAGCAGGGGGTTGGACCCGATGACCCTGGTGGTCCCTTCCAATTCTATGATTCTTTGAGATCAGGCATATCACCATCCTTTTCCTCCCCCTTCCCTTGACCTGAATTATTCTGTAAAACAACTCGCTACAGCAGGAACCTCCCTTTTCTGCCCTGTCTACAGTGGGACAATAACATATATAAATGCTTAAGAGACATAAATATAAGATTGTGAGTAGTGTTGAGGAAACAACCAGTAGATCCCTATTTTGGGTAGAACTTTGCTAATAGTTCAGTTCAACATGAACTGAAATAAAGTTTATAGCAAAGTTCTACCTGAAACAGGGTTCTACTGTTCGGTTCTAAACTCTGGTATATAAAACTATCTAAGCTGTAAAACCCACTCAGAGTATTATACAGGGCTTTTATGGCTCTTAGACAGCATTATACATACGTTTCCGGGTTTTAGTGAATTTTGGTTCAGTTCGAACTAATTTGGCCCGAACTAAATTTCTGGAAAATTTTGTCAAACTGGCCAAACCGAACTTTTCAAAAGTTCACTCATCACTAATTGTGAGCATCAATGGAAACAGAGGGCAATTTGAGTAAAGCAAGTTGCTTTACATGTATATTTGTGTCCCTGTGACTGATTACATCCGGTATATATACTCTTAAAGTGAGAATAAGAATATAAAAATATTTAAAACAGCCCAGAATATACAGCCATGTCAATACCAGACACCTTTGAAACCATTATGATACAATCCATTTAAGTATCACCTGACAGGCCATAAAGTAGGGGTAATTCTATAAAAAGAAAGTTTTAAGCACCAAGAACTGTTCTGTTCATCGCACAACAAGAAACATTGTTGAAATTACAACTTCAGGTCACTGTGCTCTTGGCAGGAAGCTTACATGATGGGCCTGGCTTTGGAAAAAATAAGTTCAGTTGATGAATCTGGATTAGCAGGACAATGTTAATGAAGGATATTACTTGACGCTATAAGTCTTCCAATCTGGACGTTCCTGCTGTGAGGGGCCAACCAGATAGTGTGCAGCAGATAATAAGTAACACAAGTACTCTGGTATTTTGGGACACCTATTACTGTAAAATGGAACAATATTTATTAATGAGTCTTCAAATATACTGAATAAGCTTAATTATAAAGAGTTTAGAACATAACTAATAGATTAGGACAAGGCATGACATTAGCATCCTACAGCCCAACACCAGCAAGCAAGCAATATTATTGCAGAAGTCAGATAACTTGTGTTTTTTCAGGTTGCTCTTATATTGGTGAATAATGCAACTAGGCAATTGGAATTAACCCTTTCCAATCCAATTTGCATCCTGGTTTTCCTAAGGGGCTTACTCTTTTTCTGCCATTATACAATAGCGCTATCTGCTGGCTAGAGCCAGTACTGCATGAGGTGAGACGTTGGATAGCCTCCGACAGCAGAGAGGCTGGCAATATACAGTAAGAGAACCCCGACGGTTGTCTTCCAACATCGGAGCTGTACAGCCTTAAATCATAATGTCTTCAGAGGTCAGACAGTGGATTGGAAAGGGTTAATGTAGAATCTAATAGAAGCCTATAGGCTTTTTTCTGCACCACTCTTTAACCCCTTTCCAAGACCTCTGGTGGATGGTTTTGGTGTCAGTGGATTTGTACCATTCTCACCCCCGCCGTAAAATCCTAAAATTAGACTTTGATAGAGCAAGTCCCCTGTTAGACCAGTTCAAAGTTCCCAATGCTAAGTCTATTGGCGTGTGGCTAAGTGCAGCGGTGCGTGGTTAGGTAGAGTGATGTGTTGCTAAGCGACGTTGATATGAGGAGAACAGCCGTTAGCTCTGTACGCTGCTGTTCTCCTCACCAACTCAATCACACAGACCTGCGGTTCACTCACCGCCCGAAGCACAGCTGATCACTAGAGAGGTCGGCATAACCAGAAGAAAGCCGGCGAAAGCACTCCACAAGTCTTTTCCTGCACAGGGTTCCTGCGCTCCTCCTCTGCCGCAGGCACACAGAGCTGATAGCCTGGCAGACTCCCATCAGGGTAGAGCAGGGGATATGTATGGGAAAGATAGCAGGGCTTTCAAGATGGCATCCAGTCAGAGGAAAAATATAGGAAGTGAAGGGTCAGGTACAGACACAGACTTACCTACACACACTGCTACATGCCGGTACACACAGACACACGCCTACACACAAATACACACACACACACTGCTACATGCAAGTACACACACACACTCAGCACTGCTAAATGCAGGTACACATACTCAGCACTGCTACACGCAGACACACACACTCAGCACTGCTACACGCCGGCACACAAACTCAGCACTGCTGCACACAGGCACACACACTCAGCACTGCTACACACAAGCACACACACAGCACTACTACACGCAGGCAACCACACACACAGCACTGCTACATGCAAGTAAACACTTTATATTCGTGTAGCGAACATCGGGCCATCTAGTTACATAAATATGGTGATCTTGCAATGAGCTAAGTTGTCAAGTTTAAGTTGCAGTTGGGGTTTGGTCCTTGAGCCATGTCTGGCGCAGAGTGCTAAGGCAGCAGAAATGCAGTCCTAAGTTCTATCGCACGACCTGAAGGTTATGAGTTCAATCAATGCGTGGTTCAGGTAAGCGGCTCAAGGTTGACTCAACCTTCCATCCTTCTGAGGCCGGTAAAATGAGCTTGCTGGGATGATCAAATGACTGGGTAAGGCAATGGCAAACCACCCTGCAAAAACAGTCCGCCAAGAAAACGTTACAATGTGACGTCACCCCAAGAGTCAGTCATGACTCGGTGCTTGCACTAGGGGACTTTACCTTTACCGTTCCTCAGAACCCCTCCTCTTTTTCATTTAAACAGCACCTATTGGACAACCTATCATCAGATCTGGCTTTTAGTACCATCTCTGAGACCCAAAGATATACTTCTTGTAACATCAGACCTTCACTACTCAAAAACACGAATGATTGTCTTTTGTCTCTAATATCTTGTCCTGTCTCGGATAGCAAATCTTTCAAAGACTGAACTTCTTGTGTTTCCTCAATCCACTAACCAACCTAATCCTGTTATTGCCATCTCGGTGTGTGGTACTACCATAACTCCTAGGCAACACGTTGGCTGCTTCTAATACTGCCTGAAACTGAATCTTTCAGAAACTGTACCTCTTGTGTTTCCTACATCTACTAACTGACTTAAACCTGATATATCCATCTCAGTGTGTGGTGATACCATAACTCATCAGCAGCTTGTCCTCAGCACTTGTATGCTCATTTCACCTGCACCTCTAAGACATCTCCACAATTCACTCTTTTCTTATTGTGGATAAATCAAAAATGCTTATTGTTGCCCCAGTCTATACTTGTCTCGATTACTGCAAGTCACTACTAATCGGTCTTCCCCTCACTAAACTTCCCTCACTACAATCTATCCTGCATAACATAGCCAGGCTTATATTTTTGTCCAACTACTACACCGATGCCTCCACCCTTTGCCAGTCACTACACCGATGCCTGGTGCCAGTTACCACCAAAGCCACTATAGAATACAATTTAAACATAATTTTCATTCCCAAAGCTCTATTCAGGGTTATGGCTCCTCCCTCATCTCTATCTATCACCCTACCCATGCTTTCCATTCTGCTAACAATCTTACGGTGGATTCACACGAACGTATATCGGCTCGGTTTTCACGCCGAGCCGATATGCGTCGTCCTCATCTGCAGGGGGGTGGCTGGAAGAGCCAGGATCAGGAACTGAGCTCTCGCCCCCTCTCTGCCTCCTCTCCGCCCCTCTGCACTATTTGCAATGGGGAGAGGCGGGATGGGGCGCGCCTAATTCTCGGACCTTAGCCCCACCTCTGTCCCGCCTCCTCTCATTGCAAATAGTGCAAGGGGCGGAGAGGAGGCAGAGAGGAGGCGGGAGCTCAGTTCCTGCTTCTGGCTCTTCCATCCTCCCCCCCTCCTTGCAGAGAGAGACAACGTATATCGGCTCGGCGTGACAACCGAGCTGATACGTTCGTGTGAATGCACCCTTACACTGAGTTCCTCCTTAATAAGAAACTCCCGTTCCCATTTCTAAGATTTTTCCTGAGCTGCTCCAGTTCTCTGGAATGCGCTACCCCAGACTATCAGGTTAATCCCCAAATCACAATTTTAGATGGGCCCTAAAAACACATCTTTTTAGGGAGACTCACCATATTCCATAATGTAATTCTAATCCATTTACCAATAGCTGGCAATTTCCGCACACATCCGCAGAACAGAAAAAAGAAGACTCGGACAGGTAAGCAGGGTCCTCAGCCGCAGCCAGGGTTGGATTCCTCTGTGGGCTCCCACATGCGAAATCTGACCCGCCCATGGGCATGAGGCCTTTATATCTGTACATCCATAAATACTGCTTGCTGACTGGCACACGCAGCTTTATGTATACTACCCTATTTTTAGTCATTTTTCAATGTGCCAAGTAGGTAATCTACAAAATGTCACAACCTGGGTGAAAAATGTTGATTTATGTAGAAGCAAAGAAATGATGGTGGTCATAATACTAAGGAAGATATATATATTTAGATTTAAGGCTAGGGCAAATAACTGAATCCTTGCCTCAGTTGAAGGAAAGCCTAGCTAGTGGTCTGGTGATGGCAGAAGTTTGTTTTATTGTGTACCATTTCTGCCTGCTGGGGGGCACAGTTTAATTACCATTACATTCTATATTCACCTAAATAAGCTACGGACCATAAGTACATAGTCAGGAGAATGAGCTGTGATCTTCTCTATTATAGCTGTGTGTCAGGAGCTGTGTGATCATCATCAGTGATAAAACAGTCTGTATCCCCCTCTGGACAGTTTCTGTGGTAGGGATCATGTAATAGCATCACACAAACTGAAAAACTGACTAGAAAATGAATCCATAACCCCCAAGAGGACCTGAACTGGTCAGAATTGAGATCACATGTCCATCTGAGGGAAAAGAGACCAGGAGTTTCGGACAGAAAGTAATAACTAACCAAGGCAACACTAGGCCTCTTATACGTACTGGGTGGTGGAGCGGGGGAGGTAGCTACAATGAATTAAATACAATCAATGGAGTGGTCCTTTAAGCTGATTACTCAATTTGTATTGTCATATATAATCTGGTAGGTATTTGTAAATTGCAGCAACCTTAATAATGTCCCTTTAAATAATGATATATGTATATATGATAAATTATACAGTTGAATTGGCCAATTAAAGGACAGTTAAACCTAACATATGTGTTGGTGATTAAGAAAGAGACCATAACATTCATACATATATGCAAAAGCTGCAAAAACTAACCAGAACTTAAGATACTTAAGATATCATTGGCATCATAGAGGGAGATATTTATCTGTATACTGCAGACATCCTGTCCAGTAACCCTAGTCAAGCACACTGCGGCCAGACTCTCAGCATCCTGGAATGACTGATAACGTACAGTACAAACTCAAGACCTCAAGTTCAAGCTGGGATAAATTATATATATTTATATATCACTCTTTGTCATAAAAAATCAAGCACCTACAAGAAGTTGTTGTTTTGCTGCAAAAGTCAGCATGCAGTTACACCTCTGGTGTGATTAAATTAGAGGTCTTGCCACCTGAGGCTCTAAAAGTAGTTCCACCCCTAGCCTATTAAAGCCTCTCAGAAGCTCCTTGTTTGTAGTGACCTCCTTTTCCACTTGTGTAGTGCTTGTTGACCGCTAGACGCCTCTACGATGGAATCAAAGAGATGTCACTCAGTTAACAGAGTTTGAGAGGGGCGCATTATTGGAATGCGAGAAGCTGGATGGTCATATTGACAGATTTCCCACCACCTGGGCCATTCTGACCAGACAGCTAGGAACTGTTGGACCAGTGGATGCGTGAGTGCATGCACACAAGGCCACCGGGCTCAGGATGCCCTCGAAAGACCACCAGTAGAGAGGATCGTATTATCGTACAACAAGCAAGAACAGCTCCAACTGTTTCTTTGTCTACCATCCAGAGACAGATGGCACTATAGTTACAGGCCCCTGTGTCTGTCAGAACCATTACCAGGTGCTTGGCTGAAGGACATTTGGTCTCATGGTGTCCATTATGTGTATTGCCTTTATCAACCACCATCACCTCAGTTTTCAGTGGTGTCATGAATGACTAAACTGGATGGCTATAGAGTGGAACCGGGGTGTCTTCAGTGTGATGAATCAAGGTTTAGTTTTGGCACTAATGATGGCTGTGTCAGTGTCTGGAGATCTAAAGGTGAACACATCACTTCTGCCTTTTCTGGGGATTGGCACACTGCCCCCTGCTGGTGTGATGGTCTGGGGGCCCATCGCATACAACAGACTGTCACCCATAGTAGTGGTATGAGGGACAATGACAACTCAGCGATATATTCAGGACATCCTGCAGCCACATGTCTTGTCTCTCATGGCAGCTTCCAAGAGGCATTTCTTAGCAGGATTATACTCAGCCACACACAGCAAATGTGTCATAAAAATGCCTTCACAACATTGCCACACTTCCATGACCAGATTTATCACCAACAGAACATATATGGTACCATCTGGAATTCAAACTTCAACAGCCTATGAATTTGCATGATCTGGAGGCTCAGTTGCATCAAATGTGGACTGATGCAATTGCGACCCTAAGCAGTACGTCACTGATATAAGGAAATAAGAAAGAATAATCGTGGCAGAAGAATAGTCTCCTTGCGGTTCAGCAGTAGCAGTGAGCTCAAGCTCCATTTCCGAATGTTCAGGTCAGAGAGCAGCGAAGGCCTCCAGTGTTTGGTGCAGAAGACTCAAAGGGTTGCCTCCTCTCTGGAGGTGGAAGAATGCAAACCATAACTGAAGAAGGTCAATCTGGAAGTGCAATCATTGGAAACTCGAAAACACCAAGAAATTTAGAGAGATCCCCCAGGGTCTTAAAAATTGCTCATTTGCCTTCATATTTATCTATAAGCTGAAGTGGTAAACTCCAATGATAATGGATTCTTCTCTCCTGTAAAACAAGGAGCAGAGGTCCCAAGGCCCTGCATAGTTGGAAACCAAAAGTATTGTAAGTGTAGTGTCCCAAGGTGAGGAGGAATCCTTGTCCCAGGTTGCTTTCAGGATTGCCTATCTATCCTTGAAGAAATGAATGCGACAAATAACATCTCTCAGATGAGATAAATCAGATTATCTGGTCCCAGTGATCTATGTATTCTAACTATTTTGATAGGTTCCTCAAGAAGCTTGCAGAAGTATTTTTGAGCCCACATTTCTAATTGTGCAGGTTCAATTTCCTCGCTTAGGCAAATAGTATACAAATGTTATTGGGTCTATGATGTCATCCAAGTTGGTAAGAATGTCAAAAATGGGAAGAATGTGTCTGAAGTGCCTTCCGGTGAACATCAAGCTGGTCAAATATCTGTTCCTGTGCACTCTCGGCCTTCAACAAATGATGGCCCACATGATGCATTTCATTTTGCAAATGCTCCATATCCTCTTTATGGGAAGCCCCCAAATTGTTAAACATATTATTTATAGCTTGGTTGGGAGAACTTTAAGGTGGGCCCTCTAGTCTTAGACATCATCATCAACTGTGGCAGATTGGGCAGTAGCTGCCCTTTATTTGGGTGGGCAAGGAGGTGTGCTGCTGTTGATGGAAGGGGATTACTGTAAGGTAGGTATGTGTGTGTGCCATAGATACAAGTCAATATGTCAAAGAAAAAGAAGTCAGCACACTCATTCTTCTTAATTCAATTTAGCCAGTTCAATTCACAGGAGTGCACGGAAAACCCAGTGGACTGCTGGAAATTGCGTTACTCCAGAATGAATGCATACAATTCCAGCACTTCCTTAAAAATGTAACTTTTATTTTTCAGTCTATAAAAAAAAACTGTTTCCTTGGTGTATACCATAGCGTGTGAGCCATAGATGGAGCAGGTGTGGAGAATTTCAGGCCTCCACGTACCTCATCCACAGGATGAGGGGAAGTGATGTCCCCTCCTGCAACCACTGTCCAGCCATCTGAGCTGTGTGAGGAGGAGAGAGAGAGGCTGGTCCTGCCAAGGTGCTCTTGCTGGAATCCATCAAAGAGCATGGTGGAGATGTGAAAGCCAACTTGGAAGGCAGTGCTGGACATAGCTACAACATGTGAATCCCACAATCTATTTATACTCAGGACTGGGACTGTAATGAAGGGCATCCTCTACGTCTAGAAGAAAAAAGGTTTCCACACTGAAATAGAACAGAGTTTTTTACTGTATGAGCAGTGAGACTATAGAACTCTCTGCCTGAGGACGTGGTGATGGCGAACTCGATAAAAGAGTTTCAGAATGGCCTGGTCACCTTTCTTGAGCAATACAATATTACATATTATAATCACTAATTACTTCAGAAGGGTGGCTGATCCAGGGATAATTCCGATTGCCAAACTTGGAGTCGTGAAAATTGGCTTCTAACTCATTTGGGTTTGTTTTGCTTCCCTTTGGATCAATATTGGAGGGAGTGGGAGGGGGGGCAGTGGACTGAACCAGATGGACATGTGTCTTTTTTGGCCTAACATACTGTGTTACTGTTGAAAAGATTTCTCTACAGAACAAGGAGTGTCAGACTATAGTTAGGCTTAGTGACCAGAATAAAACCAGCAAGATATAAGGATTCTTCTTAAACCATACATAGCGACGTGGAAAATTAAAAAGAAATCACTGAAATTTTTAGAAAATGTTTAACATAAAAATTAAATGTAAACACAATAACTAATTTTCTGATGAAATATCCCCTTCAGCAGCCATGCCCGTGGACCCTCTCTATGGTGATATATGAACAGGGCTTTTCCTGATGGGACAAACCCTTTGATTCTTTTCTAAGGAGTGAGAAATAATATTGCCAAATCTAATTCTTTTTACCAATACAAACGTGCCACACACCCAAAAGTGATAGTGAAAATGGGAAGATTTGTTTTAGAGAGATTTGGGTTCCTTTCAGAACCATCTGCGAAGACTATCACTACCTGAAGTACAGGCCAAAAACTGAAGGACTAGATATATTGAGGACTATAAGAACAGTAGTATTTCACACTGAAATCCTCTACAATGATTTCACTTAAATATTAAAAAATTATGGGCCATGTCTCAAAATATAAGCTTATTTTGTTGTAGGTGCAGTAGGCACGGCTCCCTCTACCACATATGGTGGTCATGCCCCCTGATTACACTGTTTTGGTCTCTGCTGGAAAGGATCATCCTCCATCACACTCACTCATAAACTGGTCCTTCTGAATCTACCCTTTTGTGGACTCTTCCTTGGGCAGATACCACCTCTCAACATTCTTAATTAAGGCCGTGAAACGTCTTATCCCCATTAATTGGTTGAGCAAGAAACCTCCAAATGCTCAGATGTGATATAAAAAACTTTAACAGATATACTGTTCGGAGAAGGTCCCCAGCTGGGAATCCGGGTCCCATGAAATATTTTAAATATCCGGTCTTCCTGGTTAGCCTGGGTCTCGACTAACCCTCCTTTTGTCATTGAACTCATTTTTCATCCTTTTTCTCCCTCCTTAATCTTCAAGATTTAGCTGGCCTCAAGAACTTGTGGACTATTTTGTTCCATATTGTTTATTTTACTGATATTCACCTTTTGTATGCTGGTACCATAATCCTACCTGTCATGAAATGGTCATTTGACTATTTCAAGCTGAACTATTATTTTTTCACAAAAAAGATTAGATACAAATTATAGGCTTATTGGGAAGAGTTCCTTAAAAGGAATTCCATTCAAAACTGATTTTCTTGACATGTCATAGAGTTATATGAAGTCATCCTTTTAGCAAAGTCTTATGAGCCTGAAGCTCTCAATTTTCCAAACCTACGGAAAACCCCAATCGTTTTAGCTTTCCTTACAAGTCTGTTTTACAATAATTTTTGGACAGAACATTCCAAGAAAAACCCATTCAGTCCAATTACATTCTGCATAAAATGTTGTATAATAAAATTACGTTCATTCTAAGTGGACCCAGAATATTTTTTTTCAGGAAAAATGGAGGCAGTCCAACTAATGGACTCCACCACTATAAAATGTTTTGCCTATATTTACCCAGTGGGTACTTTTGAAGAATATGCAAAAACATGTTTAATTTTTTTTGTTCCACGGTCTTACTATATTAGAACCTTGATTTTCTTTGGTGCTCCCATTGAAATGAATAGAGCAGTATGTGCTGCAACTTTTTTGACAGTCTCTCAGGGGGCACTGGACTCCCATTCTGGTGACTGATGGTGTTCTGCATGCTCAGATGCCACTGATCAGCTAGTTATTCCCTATCCCATGGATACAGGAAAACTTTACATTACCACAATATTCCTTTAAAGGGGCTTTCCAGACCTTTCTTTTTTTATCAATGACTTATCTGTAGAGATGAGCGAACACGTTCGGCCCCGCCCCTTTTTCGCCCGAACACCGAACTTTGCGAACACTTCAGTGTTCGGGCGAAAAAGTTCGGGGGCCGCCGTGGCAGCGCGGGGGGGTGCGGCGGGGAGTGGGGGGGAGAGGGAGAGAGAGAGGGCTCCCCCCTGTTCTCCGCTACTGCCGCCCGCGCCGCCGCGCATCTCCCCGCCCCCCGGCGGCACCCGGACCTTTACGCGCGAACACTGCAGTGTTCGGCAAAGCCGGTGTCCGGGTGCGGATGTGTCCGTAACGGACACGTTCGCTCATCTTTACTTTTCTGCAGGATAGGTCATCGATAAAAAAAGACTTGGATAGTTCATTAATATGAGATCAACAGGGATCTGACATTTGGTGGCACTGGTGTGCATGTGCCTTGCTCACTGCCTCTCGACTTTACCTCTTGCCTTGCAAATGGACTGTAACTCAAGGTGATTATAATTGACAAATGTATATGTGTCTAGATGGGACTAGATGTCTTTTTAGAGCGCTATGATACTACAGGATATAGACATTAGGTGACCAGCGGGTTGTTGATCAAGGTCTTGGGGTCAGGTAGGAACTTTCAAACGTTGATCAAGGGATTATTCTGACTGCCTTTATAGAGTTGGGAAGGAATTTTTTCCCCCAAGGGGGCTAATTTGCTTCTGCGTCATAGGAGGTTTTTTGCCTTCTTCTGGATCAACTAGGAAGGGGTGGAAACAGGCCGAACTAAATGGATATTGTCCCCCTTCAGCCTCACATACTATGCTACTATTTGAAGAGGATTCTTATGGCTATAAAACATTTTGAAAAAGTGGACTTAACCTGCCTAAACTCCATGTATCAGACTCCTGCCATTCTGATATTGATGACCTATCTTGACAATAGGACACCAATGAAAAAAAGGGGGAAAAAGGGAGTTGCCCAGGACTTTTACTATTAATAAACTTTCCTCAGGATAGGTCATCAATAGTTGATCAATGGGCTTCTGCCGCTTAGCTTGGCCTGCAATCAGCCCATTCATGGCACATCTGTCAGTGTGGAGAGTGTTGGAAGCAAATAGCACTGTCAAAAGAGCAATGGCCCGGTTTGGTGCTACAGGCTCAGCCTACATTAAATTTAACGGGAACTGTCCCTGCAGGGCTGGGCTGATTATAAACAGCCAGCACTATCTGCTTGCAGCCCTGTCCATACTGACAGTTAGCCTGCGTATCAACTGATGGGCAGGAAACCCAAGTGGCGAACCCTTGCCGATCAAGTATTGATGACTTATTCTAAGGATAGATCATCAATAGTAGTATTTCCTACAATTCCTTTAAGATTTCCTCGATTAGTACTCATCTGTTTGTTCAGTAGAACCTTGTTGGTTCTTTGTAGATGTGCTTATGCACATCCTAGGCAAACACTACTTTAAAAACTTCAATAAAGTCAGATGATAAACTTTACTCGGAGTAGGAACATTCCAAGTAAGCTACTAATAAATGCAAAATGATGATAGATTTTTATTACTGAATGTCATCTTATTTTCGCATGGAGGTAAAAGCCTGTATTTTTGTTTAATTTCATATTAATCAGAATATTATTCACCATTTTATAAATAGGTCTTTAGAAAGTATGAAAATATATTTCTTCTTCATGTGTGATAACGTCTCTATGAATCTCAATGGCTCTTAATTTTCCCTTATATCACCGATTTGGAAATGTTGTGCATTTTTGATTATACCTTTTCGCTGGAAATTAAATCCTCTTGGTGTAATATTTTAATGATAATGAACTCAGTAGTTGAATAGAATTAAATCATCAGTGCAATCAACTTGTTAATCACATTGTATGTGCCCCCTACACCTATTTAAAGTATGGAGAAATACATTTAGGAATGTATTTTTTTTTCATATAGACTTTAACATATATTCTCTTTCGGTGGTAATAAATAGAGATGAGCGAATCTACTCGTTTCCAGTAATTACTCGATCGAGCACCGCGATTTTCGAGTACTTCAGTACTCGGGTGAAAAGATTCGGGGGGCGCCGGGGGGCGGGGGGAGGCGTGGCGGCGCGGGGGTAGCAGCGGGAAACAGGGGGGTGCCCTCTCTCTCTCCCTCTCCCCTGCACTCCCCGCTGCAACCTCCCACTCACCCACGGCGCCCCCCGAATCTTTTCGCCCGAGTACAGAAGTACTCGAAAATCGCGGTGCTCGGGCGAAAAAGGGGCGTGGCCGAGTAGGCTCGCTCATCTCTAGTAATAAAACATTTAATTCATAGCTGATCTGTTAAGCAGGTTTTATAGAAGACACAATTAGGGTGCTACTGCAGTGTTAATGGATATGGGTAATGGTTACAATTTACCACCAATTGCTGGACTGCATCTGGAATTACAACTGGAAACACTTCTAGTATTTTCACCATCTACTAACCTACCAAAACCTAAATTTTCTATTTCAATGTGTGGCATCAGCACAACTCCTTGCCAACGTTGCGCTGCTTTGGGGTCATATTTGACTTCACTCCCCATATAAAATCACTTGCACACTTATGTCATCTGCACCTCAAGAAGTTTTTGAGAATCCATACTTTCCCACTGTGGAGACATCAGAAATGCTTATCGTTGCCTTGATCCATTCTCAGCTTGATTATCGCAAATAGTTACTGATCGGTCTTTCCCTCACTAAACTCTCCCCTCTACAATCTATCCTGAATACAACAGCCAGGCTTATCTTCTTATTCAGCTGCTACACGGATGTCCCTAACCTCAGACGTGTCCAATATAAAATACAAATTCAGCTCCTAACTCTCATCCATAAAGTTCTCCAAAAGACTACTCCACCCTTTATTTCCTCCCTCATCTGTGTCGACCACACTACCCATGCTCTTCACTCTGCTAATAGCCCTAGACTAAGTTCCTCTTTAATCTAAACCTCCCACTCCCACCTCCAAGATTTTTCCCAAGCTGCACCAATTCTCTGGAATGCGCTACCCCAAACAATCAGGCTAATTCCGAGCATCAATAATGTAAAGTGTGCCCTAAAAACACATCTTTTTAGGGAGGGCTTCCATATTCCCTAATCTATCTTTTGTCAATTTACCCTGCTTCTATATGCTCCCCTTTGACACCGGACCTCTTTCTTCCCACTGCATCCCCCACACCCCATACACTTTAATGCAGTTCATATCTGTACATACACAGATATCAGCTGGTGGCCGTCTCAAACAACTTTATGTATAGTAGTTTATTAATTTTAAAGATGGCAGGACCATTGTATAGAACAAGTACTTGTACCCCTTATTATTTCTATGTGCAGATCCAACAAATAGTGGTAAAACACGTATTCACGGTTTACAGGTACTCTTATTCTACATGTCTGATTTAAAAAACTCATTTTCAAAAAGTGTAATAAGTAGAGATGAGCGAACGTGCTCGTTTAGGGCAATTACTCGAACAAGTATCGCTTTTGTCAAGTAACTGCCTACTCGGGCGAGAAGATTCGGGGGGCGCCGGGGGTAAGCGGGGGGTTGCGGGGGGGGAGGGGGAAGGGGGAGAGAGAGAGCTCCCCCCTGCTAGCACCGCTCTACCCCAGCGCCCCCCACTCCCCAGTGCCCCCTGAATCTTTTCGCCCGAGTAGGCAGTTACTCAGAAAAAGCGATACTCATTAGAGTAATTGCTCTAAACGAGCACGTTCGCTCATCAGTAATAAGGAATTCCAAATTAATGTAGTGTAGGGAATTCTACCATTTAGCAACCTCTTTTACAAATGAAGGATCAATTTTTTGGGGAGGACTCAGGAGGTCAATGGATTTGTTAACAGGCATTGATTTCAAATAGTATTGTGTAATGCTTAATTTCACCAGCGGTGGAGCTGCAGGGAAACTGAACACTTGATTGCAGATTTTCTCACAGTTTACAAATGATCACCAAGGGTTCTAGGAGTGCAGTAAGCTGTGATCAGCTTATCATCAAGGCAACCTCCTCACAAAAAAAGAAGTAATTCAAAACAACCCATTTAAAAAAAAAAATGAATGTATGTTTAATTATTGTTCTCCTTTATGAAGGTAGAAGGTGAGATTATGTGTTTCATTAATTAATGTTTGTTTAGTTCGACACTTACTTATCATGTTATTATATATGACCATAAAGTATATATTTTACATTATTGCTGGAGATGTAGCAATAGGAGGTGCAGACAGATCAGTCACACCCGGGTCATGATTGTTGAGGGGGCCAAAAGGCCTATCTATAACATGAGAAGACAAGAGTATTATAAATATTGACACATGGCAGTTGGGTAGCCTGTCGCAGATTTGCACTGGGCACACCTCTGGTCATTCCTCTGATTAGATTTGTAGCTATTGTACTCCATTGTACATTATATTGAAATGTTATTCCTCTAACACTACTTTAACATGATTTTATGGGCAGAAAAAAGTTACATCAGCTAAGAGTGCAGGTAAAACAAGAAGCAAGTCCTGTTCACCTCACCGGTTCTCTGCTGCTCCCTTTCTGCTGGTTCCCAGTCCTCCATTGCTCTTTACTTCCATTGCAGTAGTGATGATGTCCTGACCACATCAATGCAGGAAATTACCCCTGACCTAAGACAGTGATTGGCTGCAATGGTCACGTGTTCCCAGTGTCAATGACATCCTCACTAGTTTGCTGCAGCCAAGTACAAGCAGAATGGGAGCAATGGGGAATTGGGTGAAGCGGGCATGCTTATTTTTTGCTTTTCCCATACTCTAAGGGTACTTTTACATTGAACAACTGTCAAGCGTTTAAGTGCCCAACAGCTGTCCCAACGACTATTGGTCCTGTGCTTTCATATAGGAGCGATAGTCATTCAGTGAATGGAGGTGGAGCACACTAGAGATCTCTTCTGGGTATCTGCCTCGACTCATGGTGCTCCATTCATAGATGAACAACTAGTGAGCGCCTGTTTATACTGACCAAAAAGTCGCCCACTAGTCACTTTGTTTCACTCAGTTGGGTTCCTCGGGTGATATCACCATGTGACGTTTTTCTCGGCAGACTGTCTTTGCAGGATGGTTTTCCATTGCCTTCCCAAGTCATCTTTTTACCACCCAGCAGCTGGGTACTCATTTTACCAACCTCGGAAGGACGGAAGGCTGAGTCAACCTTAAGCCAGCTACCTGAATCACACGGGGATTGAACCCGCAAGCATTTCTGCCGCCTTAACCCTCTACGCCACACAAGGTTCTACACATATAAAAGTACCCAATGCTGATTTCAAATATTTTTTTTTTCGTTCCTACCACCCCTTTAATGAATTCTGCACAATGAATCCTCTAAACTATCGCTTTTAGATTTAGGTGTCTTTATAGAAAAGAAAAAAATCTTGACAAGCATTTTGTTTTAGCACAAAAAAAAAAAAGAAATATAATTAGCTTATTCCACCTAGTAAATTAATCTGCATTCCAACTCATACCATTCTTCTGTTTATACAAAAAAAAAAAAATTGCAACAATACAGTTATTTTTTTTCCAGTCCTTTTTTGCACAAAATTTATTTACAATGTTTACATAAATGTTCCATGATGGGACTGTGGAAAAAAATGGATGCATGACTGATGCCTTGCTGAGAAAGAAAGTCAATGTATTAAAAATAAATCTTCTACAGTTCTTGCTTTTTTTTTTGAGCTGTATGACACAGGAAGTTCTGCACATATCGGTTGTTGTTGCTGCTGAATGGGGACACTGATGCTCTGTTGTGACAATTATGCTCCATACACATTGCCTTTTGGTTTCCATGCCTCATCCTACCAGTCTCCTTAAGACACTGCCTGCAACAGCTGATTAATCATTGTTGATGACTGCAGTTTTTCCCATCCTTCCCGATTTACATCTGTTCAGGCCAATTCAAATATGGTGAGTAAATGAATTAGACATGCAAATTCAAGCCCCAGGCTAGAGAGAAAGAGACAGGGAGACAAAAAAAAATCGAGAGACAAAGCTGCAGAGAAAGAGCGCATGGCTGAAATCCTTGAATCGAAGAAAAAAAATCTTCTGCCTGACATACTTATTGTAATGCTTTAAAATGACCTGCAAATGAGGACTTTCCGTCATCTGCAGGGTAACTGTAAGGCTTTATTTTCTGTAAGTAAGGAGGCTTCTGGAGGAAGTGAAGAGCTATGGAAACAACACACATAGTGTGGAAAAATTTCACATTTTTTTAAAAAAATCTATAAGAAACAACATAATATGGTTAACAGTATAATATCATTTACAATATTTCACTCTTTGTTCTCTTAATGTCTTATATATGTATTTATTGTGTCCCCCAAACTTGATTTCAGCATCTTGTTTCTGCTTCTTTTTCGGACGTCCCTGTGTCAAAAACGGTCATGGTCCTACAATGGACTTCAAGAGTGGAACACCACCGTTGTGGCAGGAACACAGTACGTGACATTTTTGTCATTGCAGACAAACACATATTCCCTTAAATTACTGAGCATGGATGTCCATTACATGCCCACTCATCGTTGGATCTCCTGTATTAAGTACTGAGGGGCTAGGTGCTGACATCGGCATTCCAGGGTGATGTGGTCCCCCGTGCATCATCATCGCTGGGTGGTGATGGTGTCCAGGAATGTAGGTATGCACAGACGGCCCATGACGCAGCTGAGCGTGGTGTAAGGGCATCTGCGATGGAGGATAACTTGTCTGTCCCATACTCATACCCATCGGACCAGTCGAAGATATGTAATTCCCTGGCATACCTTGCAGTCCTGAAAAAAAAAATAAAAGAGAATTATCAGCCAAAAACATTAATAGTGTGGAACGATTCTTTACAGTGAAACACTGGTGGCATAGTAGGCCATTTGTTATTTTACAAGCAGTGATATCCTAGTGAGGCAAGGTTGATGAGGCATGCTCTTCCCCCAGAATTGGCATAGCGGCTGTCAAAAAGTTAATTTGCCCTAGCCTGGGTATTTAGGCTTCGCTCACATAATGTCTTCAGCTTTATGTAAGGGTTCCATCTGGATTGCCAAAGATGGCGTTCAGATGGAACATAGTAACATAGTGTGTAAGGCTGAAAAAAGACATATGTCCATCCAATTCAGCATATTATTCTGCAATGTTGATCCAGAAGAAGGTAAACAAAAATATGAGGTAGAAACCAATTTTCCTCATTTTTGGTAAAAAAAATCCTTTTTTGACTACAAATCTGACAATTAGAGTAAATCTAAAGTCGGAAGTTACTATAATATGTAATGTTGTTGCAGTCAAGAAAAGTGTCCAAGCCCTTCTTGTACTCTTTTAGTGAGTTTCCCATCACCATGTCCTCCGGCAGAGAGTTCCATAGTCTCACTGCTCTTACAGTAGAGAAGCCCGGTCTAGGTTGGTGTAAAAACCTGGATGGAATGATAGGCTTGCATTAAACCAACAGGGGTCCAATAAAAGTCTCCATTTGAGGCTTCCATTCCTTTCTGACGTTTGTGCCTTATAGAATATTGTAGTTGACAATGCTGTTGTGTCCATCACAAAAATGAACAGAAACCTGTTCTAATTGGACTCTGTTTTAGTAATGGAACCTATGGTTACATCTAGAGTTCCATCTGGTTACCATTTTCTGTGATACAGATGGCACCCAGGAAAAATAACCTGGGACGGTGCCAAAAATGTTACGTGAACAAAGCCTTAGATACAGCAATAGGGTGGAAACCTGCCCCAAGCGAAGAAAGTCAAGCCATGACTTGGTCGAAAAAAGCAGTAATTGTCATAAAATAGAATGCGTCAAGAATGGTTGTTAAACGGGATCCATTTTTTTTCCTTCATACATGCAAAAAAAAAAAAAAATCAATAACTGTTAGCAATTAATTCCTTCCTTGTGATCATGAACGTTTAAAATAAATCAGACGACAAACTCAGTCAAGCTTTCACTAAATTTGAGAACAATGAGGAAACGGAACGTAAAACAATAGCCCCCCTGCTTTCCGTGGGCCTCTGTCTTCTGCATGGTTTGCTATAGTTGATGAAAACTGACAGGTGTATTGTCTCAGAGAGCTATAAGCTCCATAATCATCAAGGGTGAAAGGCATAACGCTATTTCTAAGTAGGTTCAATTGGCTTTAGTTCTAAGTAATGTTGCAGCGTGAACACCTTGGATTCAGGTCTCAGGGCTCCAGCAATGAAAGGCTGCTTAATCTAGCCTAAAGGAACGCTTTTTCTTTTTTTTTTTTCCTCTAAACTAAGGAAAATTGCTTAGAAAATATACCATATCCGCTGGTCTTTAATCAAAAGTGATGATATTTTTCATAATATCCTATTAATTTAATTGGTTATGAAGCATAGCATACATCATTTAAATTTAATTGACCCAGAAATTAAGAAACAATATTTAGATTAACTAAGCTGGAAATGTTCATCATGATGTGTGAGCGGGAGGCTGGTGCCTTCCCAGGCAGTTTTCTTAGCTTGATGCTCGCCTCGAATTCTGGGGAACATTAGACTCACAATTAAAGGAAACAACCACAGCGGCCTTTCTATGCAGAACAATAACCCGAAAACCAAGATTGGGTCTCAACTCTTCTACATTCCTTCGGAGAGAATAATATTTTTTCGCTGCTCCTTAAAAAAAAAAAAAAATACAAAGCGAGATTGTGGTCCGTTTTTTTTCCCCCTCCTCTCTAGACTTCACTAGGCCTTGCCGCTGAAGATTGCATTAATGATCTCTATTTTTGTATACTGAATGAGTCAAATCCATTTGTCACACTGCAAGTGATGGCATACTTAATTTGGATATAGTCAATTAGCCCAAGCAAAGCTGCAGAACCTGCTGTGCACACCTCTATTTTGTATTCTTTTACTTTCCCTTTTCCACACGTAATCCTATTATACAGGATGGACAAAGAGAGGCAAAGTGGAAATTCAAAGTTTTCCTGTGTGGGATCTTAAATAGTGCTAGGATTTTTTTTTTTTTTTTATTATTTTTTTTTAGAAAGATGGCACTTATTTTGCTTAAAGAAGCCCATGTTTGCATATTGGTGTCTTGCAGGTTAGCGAAGAAGTGTAACTCATGCATCAACTGTGGTTAGACAGATTTATGACACTTTGGGGACATGCTCTTTCCTCTCCTTGCACTGCTGCAGACTGCTTACATTTTGCAAATCAGTCTGTTGCCATGGAAACCCGCTCCCACCCCCCCACCCCCCACCCACCCTCCCCATCTACTGCCTATTTCTTGTTTAGTCATGTGGTCACTACTGTGTAATAACAACACAAGAGTAAATGTACAAGATATGCAGTACTTAGCGCGTGAGATGCAAGAAACAAAATGCATAAGAAATAAAATAGAATAGCCAGATTTTTTTTTAATTTTTTTTGGAAAAGGAATGAACAAGCATGGAGCTATGGGCAAGGAGAACAGAAATCAAGATAATCCACAGTGCAAAAAAAAACAAAAAACAACTCCTTGAGTAAAGTAGACATCGTCCCCTGTTGTACTTACTTCCCCCTTGCTTTGCCATTGGTTAACTAGTTGATGGTTACATGTAGTGCCATTGCCCCTCCATGCCCATATTCATGCCCATTCCACTCATAGGTCCTAAAAGGGAGATAAAAAATCCAAGAAGATGCCAGAAAATCAGAAAAGTAAACAGAGAAACCAAAGATACCATTTCAAAAACCAACCCCGAAGAAATCAAGATAAAGCAAAGCACCCAGATTGTAGCCATATTATGATTTGCAGGTAGTAAAGATATAGCAAAAGATATAAAAGCTCAAAACAAAACATTTACCTCTTTGTACAAATAAGTATTAAAAGTATAAATAAAAGTACAAATTAAAAAAAAAAAATTACCCGGCGCTCTGATTCCCATGTGTTGCTGACCATCCATTACAAAACCACCCATTGGTTGTCCGTCGGGGTTATAAGGTGTTCCTTGACTTACTGTAATGTATAACATAAGTGTTATAATGTAATATTAACATGCTATACCAATCACAACCCAAACTAAACTAATAAACATCTATGAAACTCATAAAGAAAATTAAAAAAATTCCAGTTCTCTCCAGATATCCAACGTTAGTATATTATAGAGTACTGGACACGTAGTTAAAAAGAAGTCCACCACCATATTTCTAGATCAGCATGCAAACATTCATGTAATAGGGATATCAACAAACGTAATACAGAGTCCCAAAAATGGGACCTAGACATTTCCTTGTATAGTAACACAGATTTTTAGTTAAACATAACAAGCTGGCTGTAAAGTTAAATGTCTGAAGGTTGTTAAGGTCCAAAAAAAAAAAACTACCTCGTTGAATGTCTTTGAACTTTACCGAGTCCCATAAGGGATACTGACCCTGTTACCCTTTTGACAGGTAATAAAGTTTACAGCAATTCCACACCAAGCCATGCACCAGGGAGTGGTCAAAGTAGCAAGAAAGTATAGCTGAGGAGAAAAAACTAATACAAAAAGTAAAACATTTTTGTAAAGTCAAATAAAACCAATTGGTGTACTATTAAAATAGTACAAAAAGTTCAGGCCTGATCCATTTGTTTTTCTTTTTTTTTACTCCCGGCATTTTATTTATTTACCAGGTATTGGACCTCCCAGTGAATGGCTTGAAGATGGTTTTCGCCTACGTGACTTGAAAACAGTTACTATTGAGGACTTGCCTGCTCGATTGGACTGGTCTATCATAGGTTGGACTATTCTTCTTCTAGCATTTATAAACCTAGAAAAAAACAACAATACACATTACGGTTATTGGGGTTCGTTACAAATTGTCCAAATTACAAAATTAGGGTTTTGGCCAACACAAAGAGCAGGGCTGATGTAGTTTAGTCAGATGTTCTACATGCTGGGTTAAGCAGTCAGAAACCCGTGTAACCCCTCCTGACCTTCTAAGAGTACAAGCTGGGGCTTCTGAGTTGATTTATGTTTGTCAGCTTTTACCGCAGTTGGACTTTTCCATTTAAGCTCTACATGAGGGAATTAGTCAGGTTTACTGAAAAACAATATGTATACCATTCCTGTTTCAATTCTTTAAGGGGGAGAAATGGCAAATGGCATCGAAGGGAAGTGAAGTCTAATACAATAAGCCTCGCAAGCCTATCCGTATCTTTTGTTTTGTGACTAATTCACAACTTTTTATTAAAATCCTCTTTTTTTTTTTTTCTTTGGAGTTTAATTCTATTTTAATGCCCACTATTAAGATAATGAACTGTGATGGCAATATACCATCAAATGAGAGAACGTCTGGAGTTTTATCACCATTTGCTCACACTGCTGGGGAGTTCAGAACAAGGCATTCGGCTTATGGAGACTATTTTTTTTCTTTGGTTTATTCAAAGAGTGGGGTCAGAGCAAGGTCAATGCCGTAGACCATTTGCTCTTATAATCCGGTTTTCTTCAGAAATCCCGAAAGGTCAAAAAATGTAAGGTCACTCATTGGCCAACGAAAATTAGAGTCATTTATCACCAGCCAAAAAGTCTCCAATTTTAGTTTATTAGCATACCCAAAGTATTTTCTCGGCCATTGTTTTTTGTGTTGTTTTTTTATTTTTTTTTAGGTGTTCGTGTCAAATCATTTTTTCATGTTTTTTTTTTCCTAGTCAATTAGTGTTAACCGAAAATATAATATCACCCATGACATGTGCCGATTCCCCAAAATGCTAAACTTTATTGCATCAAGATAATACACAACGTAAACACAAAAATTAGACTAAAATATGAGCACACGGGGAGTATGTAGTTACAGAATCCCTCTTTATTCTATTTTAATAACCTTCATGAAGCAAAGACGCTGAGAGAACTTGGGAAACGAAGCCCCCCTTTTCAACTGTCTTCGTTGATTGTCCAATTAAACATTATTTAATGAATTTTTGGTAGGTTACACAGGCAACAATCTTTTTCAATATTAAATGTCCTAAAAGTAATATAAAAAAAAAAGAAATAAACAAACCTATTGTTAAGGAAAGCCTCTTTGACCTTCACTTTAGAGTGCATCTATCCCACCCTTTGTGATATACACAAATTTCTGAATACCTTCCCTAGCAGGAGGTCTGTGCATAAACACTTTCCCGTGGCCTCCTCAGACTGGGGTCCACTTGCCATTGTTCCCGAGCTGCAGTTCCACAGAACTTTGCATTTGGTGCAACTGTCTTTCTCTGTTAACTCTCATTCATTAGACATGGCAAATTAAAATGTTTTAACTATTAATATAAAGTACTTTGGAAAAAGGAAAAAGAATTTTGCTCATTTTTATTAAAAAAATCAAGCTGAAAAAGAAAAAACTTTAAGTATTACAATAAATTGTATTATTTTTTTTTCTTTTACTTTTTTCTTGTTTTTTTTTTGCTCCTGTACAAAAAAAATGTGGATTTTTTTTTTCTTCTCAATTTTGTGTGCAAACCATTAATTTCTTTGTTTGCCTTAAGGCTGCTTTCAAAAGAGAAGAACTAAACTTTTCTTTCTCTGTAGTAATAAAATGGCATTCTTGCCCCTCCCAGAAGAAGTCAAACTGAGGTCAACACCCCATCCTTATATCTGTTTAAATAAACTGGTCCAGCTGTTTGTTTCCAAAATGGCCTCTGACCTCTCCACTCATCCTTATGCTTTTGTAATGAAAGCTTCACTTGGCACACCAGTTGTGTTGATATACAATAGTCAATAGGATCTACAAATTTGGCAAAGTTACCATAATGAATGTGGTTGTTATTTGATTATAATGAAAAAAATATATCTACCTATCGGACTATTTGTCAAACTATGTATCTACCCAACCAGGGTGGAACTGGTCCATCAGAGAACTAGAAGATCCTCCATTGGGTCTAGATTCCTATGATGCTTATACACTTTTAATAGCTGTTGGCTGACATTCATTCCTCTCACAGCTATTCCTCCTAACCCCCTATACATAGGCAAGCTTGGCAATGGCTTGTCTGTCCTGAGAACAAGACGATCAGGTATTAAAATTCGACTTGTCTGATCCTTCTTTCCTCCAACATCACCTATTAGCAAAGAATCAAGAGGCCACAATACGCATAAGATAGTCAGCCAGTCCCACCAAAATTGGCTGGTTCAACCAACTTTTCTCTTATGTGTATGGGGGCCCATACAAAATAATGACCCTGAAATATCATCCAGAAGTCAACCACACCAGCAGCTGGTCACCTACAACTAAAGTCTTTTTCTAAGTACAACAATGATAGCGAAGTTCACAATGCAATTGAAGGTGGACATGTACATATTTTGATGTTTTGTATAGGAGAAGGATGGAACCTACCTCAGGAGAATTTTCTTTTGTGTGTCTAGCCTGCACCCATATCTATCTATCTATCTATCTATCTATCTATCTATCTATCTATCTATCTATCTATCTATCTATCTATCTATCTATCTATCTATCTATCTATCTATCTATCTCATATCTATCTATCTCATATCTATCTATCTATCTCCTATCTATCTCCTATCTATCTCATATCTATCTATCTATCTATCTAATATCTATCTATCTATCTATCTATCTATCTATCTATCTAATTGATTGATTCATCTGTCTGTAGTTTCCTAGTACCCAAGTGATTTACAGAAGGTCTAACTTTTAAAAACTGAAACCAAGTATGTGTTGTTATGTACTTTCCTGTAACCGTGAACCACAAATCATCCAACTCAGTAATTGTAAATGCAACTTACATTACACTCAAGGTGGACAATGGAGTAGGAGGGATAAGAAGACAAATACCTGTTTAGGCCACATTACAAGCTTCAGCCTGTTCACTATAACACATGACTGCTCCTCCATAAGACAATCTATCCTTCCGGCTATGAGTGTAGCTTGGAGATCTTTTCAAATATAGCTGTAATCCACAACAACAACACTCATGGTGATAGCTGGATACAGATAAATTGCAGTTTGGGGAGACATGCATTTTTGTATAGAGTAGGTAGACATAAATGTCTGGAGAACATCTTTAGGTATGAAATCAACTTACAACTGTAATATATAAGAAAAATGGCCCAAATATTGGAGAGACATAAAGTCTTTGACACAAAGAGACAATAGGCCTATCTACGTATTGTACTGTATAATATAATATACGTATTGTGCCTATTAGTTATTCCGAGGCACAAAAGAGGGTATAGGGTGAAGTACCAAACCTTCCTTTGGTAAGGTAGAGGAAACCTAGTGGCATTAACCAGCACAAGAAGCCATTTTACTCCAATTTGGAAAAAAACTCCAAAAGTGGAAAAAAATGGGAATCTTACCCTAAACTACTAATAAGTGGAAATCCTACCTAAAAGCGGGACAATCGCCCTTACGAGAGTGGCTCCATGTCCAGAACCTATGACAACTTTCTCTAACCCTAGATGGTGATGAGGGAAGTGATGACAAACAGATGGTCACAATAGTCACCACAGCTCAAGGTAATAGATATCACAAACCCCAAATAATAAAATGAACACTGCATACTTATCTGACACAGTGCGAGAACTAGAGGACGCGGGCAAGACCAGAACTTCACCAGGCAGATAAGTAACTGGCACCATCTGGGAGATGGGCCAGAACACATACAATTCCATAATGGTTGATTGACAAGCTGGGAAAACTGCCTCCTCACCAATCAATCCCCACTCCAGTAGAAAGTAGTGCTCATGTCTACGCTCAGCCCCGAATGACAGAGCGTATGTGCCCGTACCAAGGTCACATGGGCCAGAGCTGATGTCATGACATCACCCCAGACTTGACACCGAGTTGTGGCTAGCGTACCGTAACAGTACCAGGATAAATTTTACCTACAGTGGCCTATGTAGCATAACAATCTAGGCCCATCAGACCAGAAGTTAGTAGCTCACTGTTCTAGGTAATAATGAGAGCACAATAGCCCATATGGAAAGGGCAGAAATAATAATATTGGTGTCTTTTTAGGTGGCAGAGGGACCTTTTGGGCGCAAACCATCTCTGCACCTCATTTAGCTATGCCCCTAAGAAAGGTGTTAACTTGATAAAGCCGGTGACATGTTGCTGTATTTAGGCCTCCATTTTTTGTCCGTAATGAGCCTCCGGTGGCACAGTGTTAGGGCAGCAGACATGCAGTCCTAATCTCTCACTCACGACCTGAAGGTTGCGGCAGGTTCAATTCCCGCATAGTTCAAGTAGCCGGCTCAAGGTCGACTCAACCTTCCATCCTTCTGAGGTCAGTAAAATGAGTACCCAGCTTGCTGGGGGGTAAAGATGACTGGGGAAGGCAATGGCAAACCACCCCGCAAAAAACAGTCTGCCAAGAAAACGTCACAATGTGACGTCAATCAAGGAGTCAGTCATGATTCGGTGCTTGCACCAGGGGACCTTACCTTTAGCTAATATGGAAGTGTGTCCCGGCCTGTTTTGAATTAAGGTCAAGAGACCCATGAGCAGGCCAGGACACACATACGTGTTACAAATGCAAATGGAGTGTGTCACTGGCCTAAGTAAATCATTTAATGTGTCCGAGATGAGTTCACAAATGGTGAAGGAAATACTCAGATGTTCACCTTAGAATGTCCACTGAGATAAAAAGTTTTATGAGGCACCGATCATTTTTAATATTATTCCATATTTATTCCAAAAGAGCCTTCGTTTTCCGGTAGAAAAGAACTATGTAAATTACACTCTAATGTTAATTAGTTAATGTGCAGAACACTTTCAAACAAGTATCATTTGCCTTAAAAATTCTTTAAAACTGCTACCACAGCTTTCCCTTAATTAAATGTCATTACATAAAAATGTTTTAGCTTTTATTGCAATGGAACAACTAATTATCTTTATGATCATCATACTTTATTCCCATGCAGCGCTTCAGTTATATGCAATTCGGAATAGACCAGGATGATACAGACATCGAAGACATTACAGATTGTAGCCTGCAGCATTGGACATTCAGTTGCAGCATGCGCCTATCTAATATACAGTATGTATCCATCTCATATCTGTCTGTCCATCTATCTCCATTGTATCCCATCTAAGAAGCAGCATACATACAAAAGCAGTCAACAGAGTTGCTTGAAATACATGCTTTGCAGAAATTCACAGTTTATAGATGTTGGTAAATTTCCTTCTGCACTAGATTGCATTAATGGGATTATCTGTTTTTTTTTTTAATGGATGGCCTAATCTTAGAAAAGGCTAGCATCATTAGATCAGTGGGACTCCGCCTCTCAGTATTACCGCCAATCAGCTGTTTGCAGGAACTGATGATACTCCATTGTTAACAAGGCACAGGTTCATACTTTAGTGGCTGTCCCCAGTATTGCAGCTCTGTCCACTCTAGTAGTACTAAATTATAAGAGTGGCTTAAAGGGGTTGTCCCGCGCCGAAACGGTTTTTTTTTTATTCAATAGGCCCCCCGTTCGGCGCGAGACAAACCCAATGCATGGGTTAAAAAAAACAAACGTTTAGTACTTACCCGAATCCCCGCGCTGCGGCGACTTCTTACTTATCTTACCAAGATGGCCGCCGGGATCTTCACCCACGATGCACCGCGGGTCTTCTCCCATGGTGCACCGTGGGCTCTGTGCGGTCCATTGCCGATTCCTGCCTCCTGATTGGCTGGAATCGGCACACGTGACGGGGCGGAGCTACGAGGACCAGCTCTCCGGCACGAGCGGCCCCATTCACCAGGGAGAAGACCGGACTGCGCAAGCGCGTCTAATCGGGCGATTAGATGCTGAAATTAGACGGCACCATGGAGACGGGGATGCTAGCAACGGAACAGGTAAGTGAATAACTTCTGTATGGCTCATATTTAATGCACGATGTATATTACAAAGTGCATTAATATGGCCATACAGAAGTGTATAGACCCACTTGCTTTCGCGGGACAACCCCTTTAATAAGGATAATTATTGTCTGAATAGTCAATCGAAATGTGTAAAAGCATACAAACAACTATTGGCATAGAGTGCTAAGGCAGCAGAGATGCAGTCCTAAACTCTCGCTCATGACCTGAAGGTTACAAGTTCAATCCCTGCGTGGGTCAGGTAGCCGGTTCAACGTCGACTCATCCTTCCGGGGTTGGTAAAATTAGTACCCAGCTTGGGCAGGGGGGGTGTGGTGTTAAAAAAAATTTACTCGAAAGCACTGCGGAATAAGTTGGCACTATATAAATAACAAGATTCATTTTATTTATTTTTATTAATTGTGTGCTTATATACCGAGTGGTTGTTGTTCACTTGTTGCTCAATTTTGCGATCACTGAACAAATTGTTGGGAGTTTTTTACAGGGGCCTAAATATTGTCTGTCGACTAGTTAGGGGCGGATCTATGGTAGGAATGTTTTTAGATTTCCACCTTTCCCAAACGCATGCTGATCGGTTGCCAATTTCAATGAACACATATAAGTATGGATGGGTGGTCTTTGAGTGAACACTTAATGCTGTGAGAGGCCACAGCACAGAGGGTTCCATCGAAAGCCAAACCGGAGGAAGACCACAGCAGTTAGTGTATTTTTAAAGATAAGGGCACAAAGGGAGGGCAAAATGTTCAAAAAAAGTGAGAACCAATCAGCATTCAGTGGGAGGTACACACCCAACAAGAATGCTCCACCATGCAAAGTCCTTGGTTAATAATTAAACAACAATTAACTGTTCACACCAGATGATAAATAATCAATCAGAGACAATTTTTCGTGAGGCTGAAATGAAGCGCCTGTGAATGAATTCTCACTCATCACCAAATTGCTGGCCGTGTTTACACGGGACAATTGGTACTTCTATTTATTTTACCATGCTATTATTTGGACAATTACTTTCTCATCTAAAGTCACCCTAAAAGCAGGTACAGCTACTACTAAACATACAGAGTTGTGCCAAGTAAACAATTAAGGGAACAGGGTGGATGTCACACCGTCTTCAACAGCTGATTGACACAAGTTCTGAGAATTGAGCCCTTAGCAATACTAATGGCCTATACTAAGTATACCCCACCAGATAACCCTTTTAAAAGAGAAACATATCTGAATCCAGTCCGACCCAACAGTGTTTGCACCTCCACTACTGGCCTGATGCTAGAGAAAGCCCTATATAACATAATCAAGTGTCAACCTTCAGACAGAAATGGAGGTGCCAGCGCAGTTGAACACCATTAGAAGCCATTAGGATGCCGCTCCTTGTACATGTTCCTATAGATATGGTACCAAGTGTTCTCCATGTACATGTTCCTATAGGTATGGTACAATATGTGCTCCTTGTACATGTTCCTATAGGTATGGTACAATGTGTTCTCCTTGTACATGTTCCTATTGATGTGGTACAATGTGCTCCTTGCACATGTTCCTATAGATATGGTACAATGTGTTCTCCTTGTACATGTTCCTATACATATGGTACAATGTGTTCTCCTTGTACATGTCCCTATAGCTATGGTGCAATGTGCTCCTTGTACATGTTCCTATAGATATGGTACAATGTGCTCTCCTTGTACATGTTCCTATACATATGGTACAATGTGTTCTCCTTGTACATGTCCCTATAGCTATGGTGCAATGTGCTCCTTGTACATGTTCCTATAGATATGGTACAATGTGCTCCTTGTACATGTTCCTATAGATATGGTACAATGTACTTTTCTTGTACATGTTCCTATAGATATGGTACAATGTGCTCTCCTTGTACATGTTCCTATAGATATGGTACAATGAGTTCTCCTTGTACATGTTCCTATAGATATGTTACAATGTGTGCTCCTTGTACATGTTCCTATAGATATGGTACAATGTACTTTTCTTGTACATGTTCCTATAGATATGGTACAATGTACTCCTTGTACATGTTCCTATAGATATGGTACAATGTGTTCTCCTTGTACATGTTCCTATAGATATGATACAATGTGCTCTCCTTGTTCCTATAGATATGGTACAATGTGTTCTCCTTGTACATGTTCCTATAGATATGGTACAATGTGTTCTCCTTGTACATGTTCCTATAGATATGGTACAATGCGCTCTCCTTGTTCCTATAGATATGGTACAATGTGTTCTCCTTGTTCCTATAGATATGGTACAATGTGTTCTCCTTGTACATGTTCCTATAGATATGGTACAATGTGTTCTCCTTGTACATGTTCCTATAGATATGGTACAATGTGCTCTCCTTGTTCCTATAGATATGGTACAATGTGTTCTCCTTGTACTTGTTCCTATAGATATGGTACAATGTACTCCTTGTACATGTTCCTATAGATATGGTACAATGCGCTCTCCTTGTACATGTTCCTATAGGTATGGTACAATGTGCTCCTTGTACATGTTCCTATAGATATGGTACAATGTGCTCTACTTGTAAATGTTCCTATCGATGTAGTACAATGTGCTCTCCTTGTGCATATTCCTATAGATGTGGTACAATGTGCTCTCCTTGTACATGTTCCTATCGATGTAGTACAATGTGTTTTCCTTGTACATGTTCCTATAGGTATGGTACAATGTGTTCTCCTTGTACATGTTCCTATCGATGTAGTACAATGTGCTCTCCTTGTGCATATTCGTATAGATGTGGTACAATGTGCTCTCCTTGTACATGTTCCTATCGATGTAGTACAATGTGTTTTCCTTGTACATGTTCCTATAGGTATGGTACAATATGTGCTCCTTGTACATGTTCCTATAGATATGGTACAATGTGTTCTCCTTGTACATGCTCCTATAGATATGGTACAATGTGTTCTCCTTGCACATGTTCCTATAGATATGTTACAATGTACTCTCCTTGTACATGTTCCTATAGATATGGTACAATGTGTTCTCCTTGCACATGTTCCTATAGATATGGTACAATGTGTTCTCCTTGTACATGCTCCTATAGATATGGTACAATGTGCTCCTTGTACATGTTCCTATCGATGTAGTACAATGTGTTTTCCTTGTACATGTTCCTATAGGTATGGTACAATATGTGCTCCTTGTACATGTTCCTATAGATATGGTACAATGTGTTCTCCTTGTACATGTGCCTATGGATATGGTACAATGTGTTCTCCTTGTACATGTTCCTATAGATATGGTACAATGTGCTCCTTGTACATGTTCCTATTGATGTAGTACAATGTGTTTTCCTTGTACATGTTCCTATAGGTATGGTACAATATGTGCTCCTTGTACATGTTCCTATACATATGGTACAATGTGTTCTCCTTGTACATGTGCCTATGGATATGGTACAATGTGTTCTCCTTGTACATGTTCCTATAGATATGGTACAATGTGTCCTCCTTGTACATGTTCCTATAGATATGGTACAATGTGTTCTTCTTGTACTTGTTCCTATAGATATGGTACAATGTGTTCTCCTTGCACATGTTCCTATAGATATGGTACAATGTACTCTCCTTGTACATGTTCCTATAGATATGGTACAATGTGTTCTCCTTGCACATGTTCCTATAGATATGGTACAATGTGTTCTCCTTGTACTTGTTCCTATAGATATGGTACAATGTGTTCTCCTTGTACTTGTTCCTATAGATATGGTACAATGTGTTCTCCTTGTACTTGTTCCTATAGATATGGTACAATGTGCTCTCCTTGTACATGTTCCTATAGATATGGTACAATGTGCTCTCCTTGTACATGTTCCTATAGATATGGTACAATGTGCTCCTTGTACATGTGCCTATAGATATGGTACAATGTGCACTCCTTGTACATGTTCCTATAGATATGGTACAATGTGCTCTACTTGTACATGTTCCTATAGATATGGTACAATATGTTCTCCTTGTACATGTTCCTATAGATATGGTACAATGTGCACTCCTTGTACATGTTCCTATAGATATGGTACAATGTGCTCTACTTGTACATGTTCCTATAGATATGGTACAATGTGCTCTCCTTGTACATGTTCCTATAGATATGGTACAATGTGCTCTCCTTGTACATGTTCCTATAGATATGGTACAATGTGTTCTCCTTGTACATGTGCCTATAGATATGGTACAATGCGTTCTCCTTGAACATGTTCCTATAGATATGGTACAATGTGTTCTCCTTGTATATGCTCCTATAGATATGGTACAATGTGTTCTCCTTGTACATGTTCCTATAGATATGGTACAATGTGTTCTCCTTGTATATGCTCCTATAGATATGGTACAATGTGTTCTCCTTGTACATGTGCCTATAGATATGGTACAATGTGTTCTCCTTGTACATGTTCCTATAGATATGGTACAATGTGTTCTCCTTGTATATGCTCCTATAGATATGGTACAATGTGTTCTCCTTGTACATGTGCCTATATATATAGTACAATGTGCTCTCCTTGTACATGTTCTTATAGATATGGTACAATGTGTTCTCCTTGTATATGCTCCTATAGATATGGTACAATGTGTTCTCCTTGTACATGTGCCTATATATATAGTACAATGTGCTCTCCTTGTACATGTTCTTATAGATATGGTACAATGTGTTCTCCTTGTACATGCTCCTATAGATATGGTACAATGTGCTTTTCTTGTACATGCTCCTATAGATATGGTACAATGTGCTTTTCTTGTACATGTTCCTATAGATATGATACAATGTGCTCCTTGTACATGTTCCTATAGATATGGTACAATGTGCTTTTCTTGTACATGTTCCTATAGATATAGTACAATGTACTTCTCGGACATGTTCGATGAATTCATTGCCACCTCACTCATAATAAAGTGCAATCAGTACGGCACGTTTTGCAATAGGAGAGTCATAGCGCTGCAGTCATATTATATCCATCTGACTAACAGATTGATAGAATGCTTTCCCCAGCTACACCACAGAAGGCATACCATTCATGTACAGTGCCACATATTCCCCTGGTGGCAACATTGGGTACTATTTTTCCTTCTTCGAGAAATCTAAACCACACTGAATATACTCACCAACTTTATTGGGTTCTGCCTCATAGCTTTTCCATTAAAGACCTCCGAACACCTCTTATTCAATTATGATCACCCTATACATACACCAGCGCTGGATGTTTGATAAAGAAGGGGCTCATTGATGTGCAACCATCATAATTAACAAGCTCATTTCTGTAACTTTCAATACTTGTTCGATTTACAGCCGTTCAGGAAACCCAATAAAACCACAAGTGACAACTTATGAAGTCATATTTTGGCAGCTTGAATCAGCCTTTGTCCGTCTCTTGTGCCGCCGAATAAAAAGAGGACCCCGAACTGCATAACATTATTCACGGTGCAAAGGGAAAAAGGAGAGGCTGTGTGCATGCTTCACCAACCGCCTACTTCAGAAACATAATATTGGAATTTACTCAAATCACAGCAAGACCATCAATCATACGAATCAGTAGATTTTCCTTCAAGCCCAGTTTTACACCTCAGGCAGTAATGAAAAATTTGTACCATGTAGCAAAACACAGAGCACTATGTCAAAGCTCTTCCAGTGCAAGGATATGATAAAACACCCAGGGTAAAAATGATCAATTAGCTGACAAATGAAATGATGCGAGGACAATGCCGAAGACACATATAGCTTTATGTTTACAGTCTTCTGTCTTTTTTCTCTTGAAGCTCAGCATGGAAGTTGGAAATTTCACTGATGAAGTGTTTGACAACGCAAAACTACACAAACACAGGAAATGTCACAATTTACATAATTTGTACTGAAGCCATTTGCAGTGTATTAAAAAAGCATTTTCATGGCATCTGCAGGCGTCGTTGTGTGTGCATTATGATAGATCAGTTACTTAAAAGAGGTAGAGCTACCCAGAAGAGACTTTTATATATACAGTTCTAATTAGTAAAGCTCCTCTATAGTCAACTCATATGCTAATAGGTACTCATGATTGGTTCTTGACTCTTTTCTACGTCGTAGGAGGGGCGTAGCTGGCGTAGATTGGCATTTCTGCTGCACCAATTGGTCAAAGATGCACAAAATGTATTAAAGGGGATGTATCAAAAACAACTTTTATTACTTAGGTGATAAAAGTCTTGATGGTGGGGGTCTTAGCGCTGAGACCCTTACTGATCTCAAGAATGGGAGCCCTATGTTCCCATCTGGACCTCATTATAGGCTCATTGCATTCCCCCCATAGTGAAGAGGAGATTGAATGCAGCAACGATTTAGTAGGTGCAATGGCACTCCATTCCTTTTTAGTGGGGCTGCCCGGAGATAGCCGGGTACTAGTACTTGTCTATTTCCATTAGCCCAATTGAATGGTGTGGTACTGCGCATGTGCAACAGCTGCTGCATTCATTCTCACTGCAAGTAGGTGCAACAATCTCGCGGTGACGAGAAAAGTGCAACATGGGAGCCCTGTTCTCGGGATCGATGGAGGTCTCAGTGCTGAGACCCAACCAATCAGACTTTTATCACCTGTGGATAGCTGTTAAAAGTCAATCTTAAACATGATTTCACTTGGAGCAGCAGTTTGTCTTGTAGAGATCCTCTCAATTCTGTAGCAGGAAGTTTCAACTATAGTCAGCCATTATGGGGTTAATTGACTCATACTGTCACACAGGCTTTAGACATGTAGGCACATTCTTTCCCGCTCACTTCTTCTTCTGTCCCCTTTATTTTCCCTGTGTCAGTCTTATGTGACTCTTGTAATCACTCCCCTCTTCTTTCTGTACTCAATTGCAAGCAGTGGTGTACATAGTGGACCCCATAGATAAAACTAAAATGGGCCCCCCATTATGGTGTCTGTTTTTTCCACCAAGGATAAGAGGGCATTGTGCTTGTTTCCCATTCCCTCTCCTTTAATATGACCTATGGGCCATTTTCCCACCTCCTTGTTTGCTAAAACATAGTTCCTCTTTGGAGGAAGGTCCTGCATACATTCTTACTACCCAGTAGCAAAAGCGATGGTGCAATCAGTTGTAAGGTCTGCCCCTATGTTATATATGCCCCTGATGCAAGGTATTTCTAAACCGCGGTAGGAATGTCCACAAGAGAAGCCACATACAGCCTATGGTCTAGCAATGTAACCTTCTCCTCCGAGACTAATTGTTATGTATTATTTGTCAGCCTGGGAAAAAATGTGAAATATTTAAAGGGATATTCCCCTCTGCATCAATCATGGATGAGAAAAAAAACACCCATCCGTATGGCATGGCCACCGATTGGTTGGGATTACGGAAACAGCCGAGCTGGCTGTTCTAGCTTGTGTCTGCAATTCCTATAGAAGTTAATAGAGTTAGGGAAACATGGCAGTACAGCAAGCTATGCGGTTCTCGTAACTCCCGATTTCCAGACACAGTATAGCTCACTATACTATACTGTTTCTGAAGCTCCCATTCACTTTTATGGGAATTACGGCACAGCATAGAACCAACGGGTCGTCTCTTTCCGTAATTCCAAACACCTCAGTCTACAGCATAAAGATAGGTATTCCCACTTCAGCCATGATTGACCGTCATGGGAATGTCTATTGAACCCTTTGAGGGCCAGGGGACAAAGTTGACCAATAGTTTTAAACTGCCCGGAAATTCAATTGAATCATTTGCAGTCCTGAAAGGGTTAATAGAAAAAATAATTGGAATAGATACTATTTTAAAGTGCATAAAAACTGCAGATCAGTAAAATAGTATAAAAATAACATGGACGAAATCTAGTAGTAAAAATACAAATCGGGATAAAGCATGGATAAAGTACTAATAATTCCAGGTCTCAAGAGGTAGATGTAGATGCAGATATTTCCAGGTTGTCAGATTTGAACTGATGATACGTGTACCATTAAAGGGATTGACTTAGAAGAGACAACCCCTTTTGAAATGCGGTCACCAGGGTAATTAGGTGATTGCCCCAGGTCCGGCTCCTGGCACCCCTGGCAAACAGCTGATTTTGATAGGGGAAGCCGCAGCCAAGCAGATTATTGGTTGTCCTTGTAATAAAAGCATAGCTCAAGTCTACCAAAATGGGAACTGCTCCTACCAAGTGGCTCTCTGTTCTGGCTCAAAGAGGGGGTCCGAAGTCAGAGACTTCCCACATCTATGACATTCATATACTCTAATGGGATATATAGCAGCGGTTCTTTTCATGAGATACAAATGTAACAGAAATGGAGATACCGTTTACTATACCATATAGTTCTGGCATCACTAGCACTCTTGTTGTAAGTTACATGGTTATAACTCTGCATCTCATTGAACATATTTGTAAGCATGAGCAGGGGTGTAACTATGGAGGATGCAGAGGATGCGATTGCACCCGGGCCCAGGAGCCTTAGGGGGCCCATAAGGCCTCTCTTCTCTATATAGGGAGTCCAGTACTATGAATAAAGCATTATAGTTGGGTGCCCAGTTACAGGTTTTGCATTGGGGCCCAGAAGCTTCAAGGTTTGCCTCTGTGCAGCATGGTTTAGGTATGGGTATGGGTACAGATAGAGGGGGGGCCCCAGCTCACCTATTGCATCAGGGCCTCTAAGCCTTTAGTTACGCCCCTGAGCATGAGAAAGTAATTTTTGCTAACAATGTGTGCGGTATGTATCACAGTAAATTATAAGGATATGTTCACATGTTAGCTAGACAGCTTGGACTTCAGGCTGAGACATGTATGTTTAAATCTGCATTGGAGGCTCCAGTATAAATTTTCAAAAAACACAGCGCATCATGCTGCATTATTTTGACTGGCAGAATGTCAAAGGGCATGATGTTTCATCACCAACACAGAAGGGTTTCTTTACTGTAAGAGCAGTGAGACTGTGGAACTCTCTGCCTGAGGACATGGTGGTGGCAAAATCGATAGAAAAGTTTAAGAGGGAGCTAGATGTCTTTCTAGAGCGCTATGATACTATAGGATATATACATTAAATAACCAGCGGGGTTGTTGATCCGGGTCTTGGAGTCAGGTAAGAATTTTCAATCATTGATCCAGGGATTATTCTGACTGCTATTATGGAGTCGGGAAGGAATTTCTGATTGGCTTCTGCCTCATTGGGGTATTTTGCTTTTCTCTGGATCAACAATCGGGCGGTGGAAACAGGATGAACCAGATGGATGTTGTCTTCCTTCAGCCTAACATATTATGTTACTATGATGGGAAGCTGATGGACCCAATTATAGTTAAAGGGGTAGTCTGTGCTCTTTTCAATTGACGACCTATCCTCACAGTTGATGGATGGGGGTCCACCGCTTGGGACCCCTGCCCACAAGCTGACTGTCCGTCCCGCTGTCCAGTGCAGCGAGCCAGACCTTGTCATTAGCGAATAGGAGAGGAAGTGAGAGCGCCTGATTTTTTTCCATTGTAATCAATTGGCGCTCCACTCTACTATTTCACTTCCTGCTCCTGTTACTAATATCCTGTCTGGGCAGGAAGTGGAATAGCAGCATAGCGCTCACATTGATTTCAATAGGATTGAATCCGCTTCTCCCATTTTCTCCCCTGTTTGCTGATGACAATGTTCGGCCCACTGAACTAGACAGCGGGTTGGACAATCATCTGATGAACAGGGGTCCCAATATTTTTAAGCTCAAAGAAGATTGCTAATGCTGTGGGCACTTATATTAACTATGTCTGGCCAACTGTTTTATGCCTAGACTGGACATAACTGAACACATTTTTGTGCACCGATCCGGCATCTATAGCCAGATACAGCCAAAGAGTGAAACTCTGCATTCAACATTTTCTTATCTAGCGCAGAATGAAAACCGGCATTACATCTGATGCCAAAACTATTTATATAGGAAAGAATGGAATCAGTTCTAGCATTAGTTTCCCTCTGGCATTTCACTGCCACAATGTATGGCAAGAATAATGGGAACAAGTACATAGAATAAATACATTTAAATCCACCTCTCTGCTGTTTGCTCTCAGTATTGCTTCTGTAATGCTTTCATTTACCGGCTGCAAACTGAGCTCTTGAAAATGGTGAAGCATCAAAATCCAAAGTATGATTAAAAAAATGGCAGATCATTATATAATATATGTTCATTATACTTTATTTACCTTAATGCGTACCTGAGCTTTGAACAACTTTTCTAAAATATACCATGTTCTCCTTACTCTCTTATTTTCTGCACCCTGTTTTATGTCTATTAGTTCTAATTTTCAGGTGGTCTTCCCCATTTTTATGCTGTTTGCTATCCACTCTCAGGTAGAGGTCATGCAGCAAGCCTAGAGATCTGCCAGTAGTTCACTGTCCTGCACTTCCTAGCCATTACTTTCTACAATCTGTGGTCCAATCAGTAGGAGGGAAGTTTCTGAATGCTCACCCCTTTGCTTTCCCAGGATGATTCAGGCTTTCAGGCTAAATGGCGAATAAACCCAGTATATTGTGTATGCACAAACACACAAAGACACCCCCTCCAGAAGAAGCAGAGATAATGGATTGATATCACAGTGTCTGCAGTTCTGTCAGCTTGCAGCCTCTGAAGCACTGCTGTGAAGCTACTTCCTCTAAGAATCAGGGAATCACCCCTGTGTCCTTGTTACTACAGAAGCTCTGTACCTAACAGCAGACAGTGGATTGCACAGAAGCTGGAAGAACAACCTCTAGTGACAGCCACTTACAGTGGCAAAGCAACAGCATTTTTAAGGCAAGACTATTATAGAATTGATGAGTCTAACACAAGTTATTAGATAAGCAAAAGTTGCCTGAAAAGTTAGTGCCCCTTTAAACCAGAAAATCCCATTTAAATATAGAATGTACAGTATCTGAAACCGGAGCTGTCATCGTTCTGCAGACGGACATGGCACTGGTGTCTCTCATACACATGTGCTAGTTAAATAGAACATGAGAAATGTAACCTAATAAAACATCAAAAAGAAACTCTTGACTCTACATATACATAGCTCCAGGTTAGCGGAAGATACACATTTACTATGTAGATTGCTTTACAGAAGGAAAGCCTGAGAAACATAGGAGCCATTTCCTCGTCATATAAACTATACATGGAAAGAGGCTAATCTGCTCTGAGTGATATTTCCCACATTTGTTTATGTTTTCTATGTATCACTGTGGTTATTTAGTAAATAGATGAGTATCAAAAGGCACAATTGAGATACAATTGAGTCAGGTTGGCATCAACAAATACACAAGCCTTATAAAATATTAGTGGAACTGTTAAATGACCCAGATTTTATTTTAAGTGTGCTGCCGCCTCCTTTTCAGTGAAAAGAATCTCTAAAGCCTTTAATGCTGATACAGAAAGCCATGCATCATTTACACACACACAGTGCGCTCTACCCAATATATGCCTTCAAATGCACTTCCTTCCCTCATGCCTCTGGCTCTCCTTCATTTTTTAAGAAGAGAAAATTGTTTTATCCAACAAGGAGGCAACATTTGCCCCATTTTCAATATTTCAGACTGGCTTTTTAACGTCTAAAAACGCAGTTTGTTTTATGGAGGCATGGCCCGGGGCTGCAGGATGATGTAAGAGAGAAGAGGTCTCCAAGGGCACACTTCTCAGTTTGCTGGTGCTACGTTTTTGCTGTGCTTAATTGCTCTGCACCATTCTTGGCCACTGTTGACTCAAAATAGGTGTGGATCAGGTCTGTGCAAGCAATGAAATACCAGAAAGTCAAACTTTGTGTAAACACACTTAGAGACATTTAACAAGAACAGACCAAAACCTGATTCGCGCAGTTCTCAGAGGTTCCAAGATTTTAGCTAAAAAGGTTTTTGGAAAATGCCTTTCTTTTTAAGGCATGTTGTTTGTTATCATTTCGAAGAGATGTCACCTGTACTCGGCAAAAGAATGAAGAGAAGCAACCAAAGAAATGGTTCAGAGACTGAATTAAAAGTCGGATATGCAATGAAGGCTGTTATTTTGTGGGCTCAAGAAGAATAGTTACTAAGAATATGTTGCATCGGTGAGACAAAATCTGCTCCTCAATATGCAATCTCATCTGGAAATGGTCTTTGAACATAGACAGTTTTCTTAGGAACTAGATACTGACCATAGATAATGCAAAGGCTCAATATCCAATGAAAACCCAATGGAGGGCTTCAAGTGGTGCCCAATGGAGTTGTCACTCAATTTACCCAACGTTAACATCTTATTGAAGGCCAAATTCCAAGCCAGAGTCCATCAAAAAACAAGACTCAGAACTGAGCATGCCACACACCATGGAACCAGGAAAGGTAAGTGAAGCTTCTTCATTTTGCAAGATAAGGACACAGAATTCAGGCAACATGTTTCACCGTTGAACCAGCAACTTCCTAAGGCAAACTTTGTCTGGATGACCTTAGCCATTGTTCCAAAGATAAAATGTCTTGTCTCGATTCTGTGTCCTTATCTTGCTAAATAAAGAGGTTTTGCTTACCTCTCCTGGTCCCCTAGTGTGCACCATCCTGAGCTCTACATCTGGTTTCTGCATATCTTCCCTGATGCCACTGGGCAGAGCCAGCAGTCACCACTAAATACAAGTAATCTCAGTACTATGTTGGTCACAGCCTCCTTAGGTGAGCAGCCCAGTTCATCTTACATATTGCTCTTTGTGCCAGGGGCTACCTATGAAGTACTATTTTATTCCTTTGCAGACTCTATAAAGCTTAGGAGTTGAATTCAAAGCATTCTCAATGGCGAATTTCTATGTGGATTGCAGATGTTGATAGCTTTTCCGTTAAAATATATTTTAAGTGATAAATCGGTTGACTATCAAATCTCCATGTAAGTCTGCCAACTTCTTCCATGACAGATCATTTAGAGGAAAATAAGGATTGGGCAAGTCGAATTTCAACACCCGATTCCTTTGTCTTCCCTGAAGATAAGCTGCCGCCAGAGGTGTCTGGTAGCGGTTTACTCCCCTCTGTCCATTGAAAACACTAGGCTAAATCAAAAGTTCATGAGTGTGGAGAAGTTGGAAGAAATAGCTTGTTTGGCCAACAACTACCGAAGGTATATGGGTAATGCACCAAGACTGATGTGATAGATAAGGATGATACATCTTCATTAGGACGTAAGATAATATGGTTTGGAAAATATTAGACATCTAAACTCTGAAGGTTTCTTAAGAGATGACATAAGGTCAGTGTGTGATGAGAGAACTGTATCACAATTCGTGTATTCCTTGCATTCCCGGCACAGTTTATGTAATCCGGGAAGATTGGGATGTGAAGCACATTTGTGCTTGTATGATTAATTATACGACCCGCAGAGTATTAAAACTTGTAAACTAAAAATATATTCAAAAGGGAAATGTGTGTGTGGGCAGTGAAGGAGGAATGAGGAAATTGCCTGGCACAGAAAAATGGATCAGAAGAGACGATTCTAACGGAGAATGAAAACAACTTTCTAGTCGCACGCTATAACATTAGCTTTAAATACTTACAGCTGAGAATTTTTTTTTAATACGACTCTTCTTCTTTTTAATAAAATCCTATTAGTATATACGGAATCAATAGACAAAGTCCTCAGTCCAGGATTTTCATCTACTAAATAGAGGACCTACAAAAAGAATCTTTCCTCTGTCTTGGACCAGGTATATCTGTGCATTGCATGAGCAGCCCCTTGATTTCAATAGGCATCATGAAATGGTCAATTTATTCTCTGGTGGCTCTGTAGGGAAACTGAACACTCTTTCCTGGGTCCCCATGAAAATTCTAGTTGCGTCAAGATCAGTGGATGTATATCAACTATGCCACACACCAGTTTGGCTCAGGGACAAATCCAAAGATGGCAACTGATTTTTGCCCTTTAATCCGACCAGTGGGGATATGGGCTTTACTAGGAGGTCCCCAGGTTATTACTCTGCAAGCAACTATGGACCAAGGCTGAGAGTGAACAGGAGCATAATCAAATAATTCAAGTTGGGGTAGACAGCACACCTTCAGAATGAGGAAGAAGCCAGAGATGGGTTCAACATGGAACAAGAGGGCAGAGGTCGGGGCAAGCAGCAGTCAGAAGCATAGTCAGTGTAGCAAGTCAAGAGCGGAGAAAGCAAGAAATTCAGGAATAGCTGGCCAGGAACCAAAGAATCAGGATGCAGTTTGATAGCACCTTAAGCAACAGCAAAGGACCACAAACTCAGATACCATCCATAGATGGAGGATGCCTGATATAGTCAAGGCTACTACGTGATTGACATGCGAGGATTTTGAAAGGTGTGCGCTGGCTCTTTCGAAGTGCGACTATGTTCACAGACGCACCCTCCAGGCCGTGGTCAGAGCAGGGTGGCTGTTAAATACAGGAGCTGGATGCAAGCTACAACTAGCAGGATGGATAAGCTGGCAGCCATTAATTGCAATAAGTTGATCACTGAGGGCCCCAGCAGTGGGACAAAGTTTCAAAACTTATTTTCGGGTGCTTTCTAACAAAAATATCTACTTTAAAGGGGTTGTGCCAAGACCCTAACCCCCATGCATATGATCTATTATTTATATATTATTGTCTTAAAGTTGAATCGCCCATTCGGAACCTGTCTCTGAGTTGGAAAGGAGAGCTGCTCTGATGGATTTTGTGCCATCCTTGCTTTACTATAGATCCCATTCATATTTGAATTGAAGGCTTCCTTTGCATTTTGAGCAAACATCTCAGTTGAGTTGATCTGGAAAAATGCTAGTCAGAGTACCAGAAGTCGGGTGGACCCCGTTATAGTCAGTGGGGTATATTCGGCGATGTTTAGTATTTCATTCTGGTATTTTTGTTGCTCGCTCTGAAGACAAAGCTGAACAATAGAAATAAAGTACAGTGCAGATGTGAATGTGGCCGTACAGGGCGGTCACTCGTTTGAATGGCTGTCTGGTAATACTACATTTTCCATGCAGGGAATGCCTCATTGGCCACTGCATCCCATGGCTAAATCAGCTGTTTGCCGGGGGGTGCATGGAGTGGGGACCCCGGGTGATCAACTGTTCGCCCTGGGTCCCGCATTATGAAAGGAATTATATACATTGACACGAATTCGGGTTGCTAATGATGATAAGTGCTACATCTATAGCCAGCTTTAGACCCATATATAAGTAAAAGGCATGATTAGGACTCAGTAGTCGAACATGGGTGATTTCTAGAGAGAGGGATATGGTTTTAGTTAGAGGGCCACCCCCAACAATGGCAAAAAATAAGCCTTTCATTATGATATTCTGTTTAAATTCATATCCTCTATCATATCATCTATGTCTATTTAACACGAATGTAGAGAGAGCAAGAGAAAGAAGGAGAAAGGGAATGCGTCTTGACAATATCTTCCGACTAGATGGAACAGCTCCTACGCCTGTAAGTTATTTGTTCAGCTTCCCTAATAATACATTGCCTGATTGGCAACTCTCCAAATCTGTCTGGGGCAATATGCAAGCTAAACATTTTTGACTGATTACAATTAATACTTTTTTTTCCTATGTGTAACTGTATAGCATTTTATATGGTGATCAGCGCTGATTGATGTAATTTGGGTACCTTAAAAAGAACACTCTGTAATGCTATAATTAAAACAGTTACATAGTTCATCATGAATAATGGTTGGTGAAGAATAATGTGCAGACTATCGGAAAGACATTGGGAAAAAAAAGTTCATTCCATTTAGTCGAGGGAACAATCTCACTAAACTTACAGTGAGGACAACAGATTCCCATAGGAAGCTCATGGCTGAGCCTGGCACTTTCCGTGCATGTAAATTACATGCTGTGTAATTCAGTTTCATAGAGGAATTTAACTGAGATTTAAATAATTAAAATAAACTTAAAGTATGAAGGGTCTCTCCCCGACTCGGAACGGCAGGAAAGCCAAATTACATTAAGGCTTACTATTATTTTACATACTCTTCTCTACCAGATTTTACCCATATATATATATATATATATATATATATATATATATATAAAATATATATATATAAGGCCGCGGTTGTCAACTGGGTAACTTTGACTTCTTAGGTTTATGGCTCATAAACACCTTTACTAGAGGCGTAATTTGAAGCTTCTGGGCCCCAATGCAAAACCTGTAACAGGGCCCCCAACTATAATGCTTTATTCATAGTACTGGGCTCCCTATATGGAGAAGAGGGGCCTTATGGGCCCCCAAGGGTCCTGGGCCCAGGTGCAACTGCATCCCCTGCCTCCCCTAAAGTTACGCCAGTGATTTACTATGTACAAGCTCCGAGTTCTAGATAGCCCTAAAAAGAAACCCATAGACTTCTATAGGGCCATACTGCAGCTCTAAGTGCATCCAATTTCAATGTATGACAAAATATTGTCCAAATAAACCATATGGATGCACATAGAGAGCAAGAGCTCCATATTATGGATTTGCTAGGACTATGGGTCAGATTTGGCTAAAACCGGCAATTCATATTCCGGTCTTAGTGCAAAGCTGAAGAAGGATGTAACAATTTTATTAAGAAGTGCATGCCTCTTAAATGAGTTAGGATAGGTGATAAAAGTCTGATTGGTGGGGGTCTCACTACTGAGTCCCCCACTGATCCCGAGAATGAGGATCCTGTGTTGCCCCTCCTCCTCATTGCAGGTTCCTTGCATCACCTGCAGTGCAGAAGAGATTAATCAACTCAATAGGACTGCCGGAAGTAGCCAAGCGCTTGTACTGAGATGTTTCCATCAGTCCCTTTATAAAATGAATGACCACAGCTCCCTTCAATCTTATGTCACTGTAAGCAGGTGCAGTGAGCCTGCAATTATGAAAGTAGGGAAAGACGAGACCCCCATTCTTGAGATTAGTGGGGGTCTCAGCAGTAAGACTCCAACCAATCAAACCTTTATGCATGGGTGATAAAAGCCATTTTAGGTACAACCCCTTTAATAAATTTGCTGCATCTTTGGACAGACTGTGCATATCTATGCCAACTTGGATGGTGATGCCGCGCTCTCCTGTGAAGTAGAAAAGTGGTGAAAAAAGACCAAAAAGTTGTACAAAGAGTTTGGATTCGGGCTGTCCAAAATTCCTTGCTATACCTGCATATATTTGTGGCACATGTGGCCAAACAAACAACTGATTGGCCATCACTATCATACTGAGGTCAACATTCCCTGTTCCTGCAGTAGAGTAAAGAGGAGCAGAGAATTCGACACCCCAATTCTATGAATTGTGGAAGTCACAGTGGTGGGGTTTCCAGCAATCAGACATACGTCTTGAGGATAGTGGGTCAAGAGGGGTATCATCTCTCCTTAAGGAGAGCACCCAAAAAGTGTGTGGAGACACTAAGGGGTGAGAGAGTCGGGGGATGGCATTGTCTCTCCCCATGGAGAGCACCCAGAAGGGGTGTGAGAAGACACCTGAAAAGTGAGTGAAGAGACTTATACGGCTCTGCACGCTCTTCTGGGTAATTTATGCAAATAAGGAAGATGGAACAATACCTCTGTAGCGCCACCTATTGAATGGCAGCATCAATGTATGACTTTTTAAGAAGTCTGTTAAACAATGATTGGGAATAGGAAACCAAGCCAGAATCCATACACAGATAGAACTAAAAAGATGACAAAAAAATTGTGTCAAGCTTGAAGAGTCCTTAAATATCAGAGCAGCTATGGCATGTGATGTGCTGCATCCATCCAAAGGCTGAGGACGAGTGCAGATGAGTCAAAGGGTTTCTCCATCAGAACACATGCCATGATAATCATACGAAGATACTCCATAGTCCAAAGTCATTGTTAGATACCATCTCACTAGACGTGAGTTTATGTTTTTATACACATTTCATGTATTCCCACATGCTGTGTTGCTGCCAATAATTTATGACTGATCTGCACCCAGGCTGCCCTTCAGCATTTTATTTAATCTCTGCAACAGTGATTTACAGTAGCTTGTCATTAATAATACAAAAATGTACATGTGTGTTAACAAGTTAGGCTCAGGCTTTTGACTGAAAAGCAAAAAAATTGTAAAAATTGTAAAAACTTCTTGCTTGCAGAGACGAACAAAGAAACAATAAATCAAAAATCGTTTGTTTGCTGTTCCCTGGAGCAAATAACGCTGCGTACGGTTTATATTGTGAGGTGTATTATAATATTAGTTCATCAAGTACATTCTAAAGCCATGCTTAGAAAATCAGCCAGCCGATATTCCAGGTACAGAATGTAAAGGAACGCGGGAATACTAACTTTCTCATACCTACAATAAAGGACTAGGCGTTTAAAGGGTTGTCTAATATCAAACAAGCTCTTAAAGTGACCCTCGAAATTCGTCCCGGGACCAGAGGGGCAGAATAATATTACTTGCCGTCCTCTGTGGCATTATGCTTCAAATCCACCAGTTTTCCAGCCCCCAGTTTTCCAAGATGGTCGTGCCACATGTCTGACAACCCAATACACACTTGGCATTGGTAGTGCATCAATAGTATAAAGGGGCTGTCCAGTTGCAAACTGCTGATGATGACCTATTCTCAGGATGGGCCATCAATAGTAGGTGATCAAGAAGGGTCCACCAGCTGGGCCCCGTCCTGATCAGCTGTTCACTGGGTCATTGCCCTTGTGCACTGAATTCTGCAGGAAGCAGACAGCTCAGTTTCCACTGGCAGTGGCCAGGCTTGGTATTACAAGCCACTCACTTCAATGGGAATTTGGCCTACCATTCCAAGCCTGGCTACTGCAAAGAGAACAAGGCTGTCTGCTTTCTGTACATCTCATCATATAGGGTCTTGGGTAGCAGACACCTCTACATTTGCTATTGATGGCCTACACTGTAGATAGGTTATCAATAGTTTACAATTGGACAACTTCTTTAAGACCCTACATGCTTCTTTGATTGGCCAACAATCTGAAAACAGTGCACATTGGGTGATGAGAGGAGCAGTGTGGCCATCGGGGAGGACCAAAGAAGGAACTAGCAGATCTGGAGAAGGATGTTGTAAACAATGGGGGCAGTTAATATTAACCCTCTCCTCCGGTATTGGGACAAATTTTGTCTCCAGGATTCATAGGTTATTTAGTGATCACTGCTGGCTCACTAGAGTATTACATGCAGGCATTAAAATGTATGATCATCCATATAACATATTGACAGACCAAGTCAGCCAGAACAAGAGCTGTTGACTGTTATCAGCTCTCTACTTTGGTTTATTGTAGAGAGCCATCAGAGAACATCACCCAATAAGGTCCATACTCTCATAGTGCATATGGAAAGGAGCTGTCAAGATGAGACTGATTGAAAATTTATATCTAAATACCCAGACAGTAGATCCTCATCCCTGGGACAACAGGTCTTTCTTGGGTTGATTCTCATCAATTAATTTAAATTTTGTATTTTGGTTTGCACCAAATTACAAAATTCATGAAACATTTAGGAAAGGTTTTTTTGTGAATCTAAGAATTGTATTAACAGTAATAAAGGGTGACAAGCTCATCGAGACTCGAAAATTCCCTTCCAATTCCATTAACATCTGGCAGTAGAAAAGTACGGTGTGTCCAACAAAATTTGTTCTGTCTACGGAACTGGTAAAATCTGTGCATTTTGCATGTTGCGGAATAGTCTAGTTTCCAAAGGGCTAATAGAATATATAATATCCTACCAAAAGTATTTGGACACCCCTATCAGTAGAATGGATTGTGTCTTATTAGCGTGTCACGTATCCTAAACCATGCCGAATAAGATGACGACCCTTGGAGCGGTCAGCCATAGTTCGTGATTGGAACTGCACACAAGCCATCCATCACAAACTGCAATGCATCGGCCCATCCACAATGATGCAATGAGCATTGTCACTGGACAGTTAGGCAATGGAAGAATATTCTATGGGGTGGTATGGAGATGGTTTACGTGGCATGGTCTCTGTCCGTTGGTTGTAGTGTCAAGAATCGTGAACATGGAGGTGTACCTTGATAGTCTAGACAAGAATGTGCTGCTGACAATGTGGTAATACTCTGGGAATGGTCGGCCATACTTCCAATAAGTCAACGTGCCTTGTCACCAATACCTTGGTTTGAGGAAACAGATGTTCCACGATTGGACCGGCTGCATACAGTCCTGACCTGAACCCTGCTGAACATCATTGGAATGAACTGAAACATTGAGCCAGGAAATATGAACAGCGTCCATCATCTTTGAGAGAACTCGACAGACGTTTGCAGGTCGAATGGAGGGAAATACCAATTGAAGTGTATCAGAAGTTGGTAGAAAGTCTGCCATGGGCAGTATCCAATGTCATTAGGGCCAAAGGAGCCCCACTAAGTAGTAAATATGGAATTAAATACTACGTTAATTATTGTTTAGGTTTCCAATTACTTTTGGTAGGATGGTATACTTATGTAGCATGTTATATACTATTCCGGGGCGCAGAATGTAGAGGAAAATCAAGGTGTCCCACAGCCATGAACTGAGAGTCAACAAAACCATAGTTTCCCAGGTCTACCTCCAGAATCCTGAATCTCACAACAATATTACTGATAATTAAGTGAGGGGCACTTTTTTTTTCCACCTTGGCCTTTCCCACGGGCCCCCATTTAATGGTATAACTTGACTCTATGGTAGGTACACCCCTCATAGTTTTTGAATCAGTGAATAATTAATTATGATCGTTGAAATCCACAGTGCAAGCTATAAAACAAGGAACGGCGAAGGATGAGTTGTAAACCTCTTGTATAAAATATTGAAATGATCTTCCCGAATATTTAATTATTCATTTATGTTCTTTTTATTGGGCTGATATAAAGGAAGATCTTCCTCTAACCATGAAATCAACAATGACAATACTGAAAAAAAATTACATAGTGTCAATTCAAGCATATTTGCATTCACAAAACATCCTGTATTCACCGCCCTTCGCTTAATAGGGCAGCAGAAAATTGATCTCCCTAGGCAATTCAGGTCACAGGAATTGATAACCTTTATAGTCTACGCCTGCGAGTTTGCCTGTCGCCCACAGATAATGCACTTTGGATATTAATCCTATAATGGCACATACGACATAAGAAGCCGCTAGTTCTCGTGGAGGTGTTACATCGGAGATTACACCGAATTATATTGACACGACTGACATCTCATGTAATGAAGTGTGAACATCTGATAGTGCTGCTTTATATATATGTGTATATATATATGCTATGGAGATCAAAACATCAAACAAATCGGCTGCTAGTGATAGTGCATGGAGGTCTAGAAGCCGTGACAAGTATTGATCTTAAGCAAACATTATGGTATATTAGCTGTCCTGCTAATATCTATATGACACGCTAAGCATCCGCATTACATGCTAAGAATCAAGTGTGTAACCTAGAGGTTGTTCTTACTTATCCTCTTACTTCTTGCACCGGCTATTCTGGCTATTGTATTTTATTATAATAGGTTGATAATCTATGGTATTTGGCAAGTATTATGTATGGCTCATAGGCTCTGACCAACTCAATGAAGCGCTGCTTTCACGACACATTAAAGAGGTTGTTTGGTTGTTGTTCGATAGGGCTGCATGCATTAAAATATTACTACTTAGCCCTCAGTGGTCATTGAGATTCAGTGCTGCAGCCTTGCTGTGGTCCCAGTGATTGTTGTGACAGATGATGTCACAGGAAATCAGCTGACTACTGCAGCCAATTAAAGGCTGCAGAATCATGTTCTCGAACTCCTGGCATCATGGCACTCAGAATGAATGCTAGGAGAATGAGCTTTCGATGACCCATCTTTAGAATGGGATACCGATTGATCAGCTGAGCAGGTGTATGCTGTCAGCAATGCCAATACACAGAGGTCTGAGCCGAAGCCTCCACGCTGACCGGCGCTTGTAACTGTGGGAGCCGTGCCTGCAGTTACAAGCGACGCCCACTATATTAAGGTCAGCGCAGAGGTTTTTCACTCCGACCTCTGTGTATTTGAAGCGAAAGACTTTCCGCCAGCCTCCCATGTAGTGGCCGGGCTTTTCACTGCAGGCATGGCTCTCATTGAAATCAATGGGAACCGTGCCTGCAGTTACGAGCATCGGCGACCACACAGAGGTTGGCGCAGAGGCTTCCGCGCTGACCTCTGTGTATTAGCGGCGCTGACAGCATGCACTCGCTCAGCTGATCAGTTGGAGTCCTGAGCGACGTTCCCTTGGGCGGTCAACTATTGATGATCTATCATGATGATAGGTCATAAATAGTATTTCCCTGGAAAACCCCTCTAAGTTAGGAAGTAACTATAGTGGTTTGTTCCAAAGCCCTGGAGCCTGATGGGGCCTAAATGAGCACAAAATTAATATTAAAAGCATCACACAGACTAAGAAACTGACTAAAAACAGAACACATAACCCAAGTAGATCTAAGCTAGTCAGAATTGAGATCACATGACCTACCTGAAGAAAAAGAGGCCATAGGTTTCAGACAAAGGAATAACTAACCAAGGCAATACTAACCAACTTATGTATACTGAGGGGGTAGCTACATCATGAATGAAAAAAATCACCGGAATGGCCCTTTAAGTTTATACTATTGAGGCTTTATTTACTCAAGCGTTTTTACGCGGCCATGTTTTCACACTGGCCAAAAATCACAACCATCTGAGGTATTGGATTCCAATGCATTCGTTCAGATGGGCGATTTTGCGGCGCCAGAAAAAATAGCACATATGCAACTAAAATCGGAAACCGCAATTATACGATCCCAGAAAAGATAGGTCTGGCTCTATCTATCAACGATTTACGCTGATGGCTCCCATAGACTCCTATGGGAGCCGGAAAAATAGGGAGAGAGAGGCAGTTTAGTGGCGCCCAACGTAGGGAGAAGCTTACATTCCGAGGATTTATGCTGAGCAAGCGTATTTTTTCGCTAATACGTGGCACCCGGCCATGTGAATGGACGAAAAAGCACTAATTAAGTTTGGGACTTGTTTGCGTCATCTCTTCATTCGCGCGTGTGGGCTACTTCAAAAACGCATGTGAAGGAGCCCTAAAAGCCATTGGCCTGATAGGGAGAAGTGATTTTCTCCTGATTGACTCCTTTCGTGAAGCCTTACAGCCATTACTCAGTATTAATTTAGTTTACATGCAATATCTGTGTATTCTGCGTGGTATCAGAACGCAGTCAAATTGGTACGGGAATATTAACATTCATATCACTGGAAACATTCTTTAGGCCATGTTACTTTTGCATCAGTAAACGACGAGGGAAAATAGGCAATTACAGGGCGTGCCATAGGAACACAAATGATTAGCTGCAGGTTGCCAGAGGCTGGAGCGGTGATTGTGTATAAACACTAAGTCAAATGACTTACCAATTGTTCACTTGAAGTATGGTGAGACCTGTGTCTTGTGCCAACTGTTTTTTCTGTTCTTCTGAGGGGTAGGGGTGCTGCAAGAAAAGCGAGAGTTGCTCTTTATTGTGATAGATCTTATTTGGTTACAAAAACAAATGCCAGCGTGCAGTCAATAATTAAAAGCGCAAAATGGTGAGGTGTGCCGCTCTTTTATTAGTTGCCTTCTACATCATCTAATTATTAGGCAGCACAGACATACCAATTATAAGAATTAGCGGAGTGAAGAAATAGCTATTAAGGAGCCCGGCTATTCAACTCATTCATTGTATCCTCAGTTGGCACACAGTAGGAGCAAGCATCGAGCAGGTATCATACCGGCAAACAATCAGATAAGCCGTTGTCCGCGCCACTTTGATATTTAATTTAGAACCTTCAGGAATAATGGGTGAGAATATTAAAAGAAAGAACCTCTTCTGGCACCGCGATCCACATGATGCGGCTCATCAACGAAATGCTGGGATTTTGAACGCACGCCAACTTAAGGTCACTCAACGCATATTTTGCCTGACATTAACATAACTGTCTTAGCCTAATCATGAGACGGAGAAGCCAAATGCTCTTATTCAAAAGGGGTTTTTTTCTAATTAATGTTATGGATAATAGAGGTATAAGATGTCCTAGGAGAACCCAAATGTACTTAACTAAGGAAAATTACATCATTCTCAATGACTTATTAAAAGATGTTAATTAACTAGTTTAAGGAACATATTCAATACTCTTGGAGATCAGAATTCTTTAAGTCCTGGGTCACTCGGAGAATATATACTAATTAATAGCCGTTTCTAGGTACGAGGATGGGAATTGTACATTCGGACGGGTGTTTTCAGATTAAAGTAACCCTCTGGTTTCCAAACAAGATTCCGTCCCGGGACAAGAGTAGAGTTGTTCTTCTCTACCGACCCGGCGATCCGCTGGTTCCCAGACCCATTTTCAGCATCCAAAAATGGCTGTAGCAATTTTCTAACTACCTAATGCACACTGATCTCAGATGGGCAAGAGCTGATCATGTGACCAGCTCTGACCAATGAGAGAGCAGGTATAGTGTATTTGTAGTCTAACATTACCAATGCACTGTAGAGATTAGGTAATCTGAAGATTCCATCGGCCATCTTGAAACTGGTGAAAATAGGACCTGGAACTGATCAATTGAAAGGATGGCAGAGAAGAACAACTGCAGTTAAAGGAGTTGTCCAGTTGTAAACTATTGGTGGCCTATTTTCAGGATAGGCCACCAATAGGTGATTAGTGGCTAAAACAAATCTTGTTATCTGTATAGCACCAACTTATTTTGCAGCGCTTTCAGGTAATATATTTATTCCCCACCACCAAGCTGGGTACTCATTTTACTGACGCCGGAAGGATGGAAGGCTAAGTAGACCTTGAGCCAGCTACCTGAACCATGTGGGGCTACCTGAACCATGCAAGAACTGAACTCACAACCTTCAGGTCATGAGCAAGAGCTTAGGACTGCATTTCTGCTGCCCTAGCACTCTACATCACACGAGTGTACCCATGCAGTGAGCTGATGTGTGCAGGAAGAGACAGCTTCGTTGCTCCTGAAGTGGCTGGGCTTGGTATTACAAGCAAAGTTCCCATTCCCTTTAGTTTCTGCAATACCAAGCCTGGCCACTGCAGTGGGAATGAGGTTGTCTGCTTCCTGCACAGATCAGCTCTGTGCATGAGTACATTGGCTCAGAGAACAACTGATCTATAGGTCTATGGATAAACATAACCCTACAAATCCACTATTAATGACCTATCCTGCGGATAGGTTACCAATAGTTTACAGCTGAACAGCCCCTTTAATGTACCCCCCATCTAGTCCTGGCACATAGTTTGTTATCAAAATTGGAGGGTTGCACCCCATAGAAAGAGTCTGGTTATTGATGGGCAGTAGCCTTGCCTGGCCATGTAATGACTTTAAGCAGACTGGAGATTATCGCCCAGCGACTCCATATTTTTGAAAGTTTTTTAGTTTATACAGACAATATAGTAAAAAAATTATAAAGACCCCCATCAATATTAGTTAAAAGTCATCTGAATCTGCAGATTTTGGTGGGACTGGCCAACTGTTGTATGCTTATGTGGTCTCCAGACTTTCCAGATGACAGATGAAGAGGCACCCTGAATTTAACATCCATTCATGTGTTCTTCCTGGAGATAAGCCACTGCCAGACCGCAGCTTTCTCCACTCTCTACCTGAAAACACATGAACCTGTGGCCGAACCAAGCTTTCATATGTTTGGGCGAGGTGGGAATATTACCTGTTGGCTAAACCAACATTTAGCCATCAGTTTTTGAAGGTGTACGGACACCTTAAGGGTCAAAATTAGCGAAAGACAACAGACCTAATGTCCATACAGTCTAGAGAAGTCCGCACTTGGTCGAGGTGCATGTCTTATGTCTCCAGTATAGTTTAATAGATACAAAGCTAATTCTGAATGGTAATCTTTACACCCACTGAGGTCAAGATAATAATCTGCATGCTAGATATATAAACAGCGCAGTAATTAAAAAAAACAATGCATGACAACTATAATTTCGGGTGGTGCGTGAATGTAATGCCAACGGTTACAAATATCTCGTGATGGGAAAATAAATTAAAAAAAGAAGTTATTTTATTTGTAAACAAGCCCATATGTTCTACTACATCTTTTAATGCAGAACCTAGACTCTATGTACCTTCTCTTTTTGAGAAAGAAAAGTCTTGACCACTTTGGCCACGGAAAGTCAATATTTATTAACTATGACGGAAGGACATTACAGTCCGCACGCAGAATGTGCCAACAATAACATATCTCCATTCATAGTATATATATATTTATTTGTGAATTAGCAGCAGTGCTGAGAACAGGCACCTGTGAGAAGCCCATTTCTGTATTAAAACATGCTGGTTAGGCTAGCTTTTAATTCCATTAGCATTATTTGCTAAGACGGATTAGACATGCCCTAACATTTCTTGCATGCCTGCTTGCTACACTCTGATCCACATATCACTCTATACAGCCCTGTTGTTTCTAAAAGCATTCCACCATTCCTCTGATTGATTGCTCATTGTGGCCTTTAAGAGGTGTAAAGAATATGTCAGCATCAGTAATTCCAGGCGGATTTGCTTATTTTTACTATGGGAAGTTGACGATCTACTTATAAACATGCCTTCTCGTATACCCATGTACACGGTTATTTATTTTGCTTTATACTATAATTTGCCAAAGGTCTAAAATATACTATTATTTTCTTAATTATTCACAATATATCTTGAAAGGAGTTTTCTGAGACTTAAAAAAATGACTGGCTTAGAATGGTGTAAAATGAAGGGAAAAAAAGGATACTCACCTACTCCAAGGCTCCTCGTCTAACCCCAGTGCCCACCACTCGGAACCCGGAGGAAGTGGTAGCAGTCACATGCTGTTCATGTGACTACTTCAGTGGCCATGGAAGCATCATCACTGATTGGTTGAGCAGTTACCTGCACAATGAACACCGTGTAAGCACCCACTGTTTCTTCCAGGTTCCAAGCATCAGACATTGGGGCTCCAATGGTGGATGAAGCTACAGTAGTAGGTGAGAATCCTTTTTGTTAACATTCTGGAAAGACCTTTAAGTATATAAATGTACACATACTGTAGAGCCTCGTGTGGTGCAGAGAAAGACAGCAGAAATGCAGTCTTAAAGGGGTTGTCCCGCGAAAGCAAGTGGGTCTATACACTTCTGTATGGCCATATTAATGCACTTTGTAATGTACATTGTGCATTAATTATGAGCCATACAGAAGTTATTAGAAATTTTTCACTTACCTGCTCCGTTGCTAGCGTCCTCGTTTCCACGGAGCCGTCTAATTTTCAGCGTCTAATCGCCAAATTAGACGCGCTTGCGCAGTCCGGGTCTTCTTCTTTTCTCAATGGGGCTCCGTGTAGCTCCGTGCAGCTCCGCCCCGTCACGTGCCGATTCCAGCCAATCAGGAGGCTGGAATCGGCAATGGACCGCACAGAAGCCCTGCGGTCCACCGAGGGAGAAGATCCCGGCGGCCATCTTCAGCAGGTAAGTAAGAAGTCACCGGAGCGCTGGGATTCAGGTAAGCGCTGTGCGGTGTTCTTTTTTAACCCCTGCATCGGGGTTGTCTCGCGCCGAATGGGGGGGGGGGGGGGGGTTGGAAAAAAAAACCAAAAACGTTTTGGCGCGGGACAACCCCTTTAAGCTTTCGCTCACAATCTGAATGTTGTGGGTTCCATGCCTGCTTGGGTCAGGTAGCCACCTCAAGGTTGACTCAGCCCTCCATCCTTCCGAGGTCGGTAAAATGAATACCCAGCTTGCTGGGGGGTAAAGATAAATGGCAATGATGGTAGGCAATGGCAAACCGCTCTGCAAAAACAGCCTGTCGAGAAAACGTCATGATGTGACGTCACCCTAGGAGTCAGGCATGATTTGGTGCTTCCACCACGGGACTTTACCTACACATAGTCAATGTCTTAGATTTCATAGTCACATATCATTTCAGCTAAACATATCCATCTTCAATATCTGTTGGCTGAACGGTCTATTGGCCAACAGCTACCTCTCAAAACTTCTCTATATACATGAAGAGTTGGTTTGGCCATGTGTTTGTGTGTTTTTACTAGGCAGAGAGGAGAAACCTGCAGCCAGACAGCTCTGGTGGCATATTATCTCTAGGGGCAATAGAAGTATTTGGCATCCAAAACATACTGTAAGGCTACTTTCCCACCTGCGTGAAATCAAACAGAAAAAAACGTATCTCTTATTTTTCCACATTGATTTCAATGGGGTTTTAAAAAAAAAAAAAACGGAAAGCAAATGAAAACCAAATGGAATTTTCATCCAAGAAAATAGAAACCTGATGGAATGGAAGCAAATGGACACCTTTCCATTTCTTTGAAACCCCATTGAAATCAATGGGGGAAAAAAATGGATCCTGTTTTCCAGTTTTATTTCAATTTCTCTACTTCAAACATGGAGCCGAGAGACGGAAACCTTGAACTGATCCCAAATACAGGTGTGAAAGCACCCTAATACTTCTTTCAAGGATTGTGAGTACCAAGCGTGTAAATGCACTACATAAAGGGAGATTAACAAAGAAAAAAGCATTATTTAATACTCATGCTCTTGACTTTGCATGTTGGCTTATCCCATGAAGAAAAACTCATGTGGTCTAATTTTAAGTAATTGGAGCAAACTGTGTAGAATGTCATAAAGAAAGCAATAATTGCTAGCTTGCCTCGAGCCATTGAAAATGAGAATTTAATGTCTGTTATGCTATATTAAATTGTTCTGCATTCTTTGCAACAGACAAGACCAGGCAAATTAAGCATCAAACCCATTTAGCCACCCTATAAAATAAACTAAAACAACATAAACACCTTTCAACGGAATAAATAATAAGACTTTATGATGTGAAATCATTTCCCCCAACTTCATTATTGTGTGTTCAAGTCATCTGATCTTTTCTCTGCATATTTATTGGCTTACTGTAGCAGAAACTTTCAATTTCATGAAAATCTATAATTGCCATAATCACATGAAAGCCATGACTTCATGCAGCTAATCCTCCCCAGCCAATGGTCCATAATGACACAGACCTTTTAACAGAAACTCAATACTCTTAAAAATACTTAAATGCTTTCCATCTTTCTTTAAAAAAAAAAGTGATTTTTTGGGGGGGTTGCATGTGCCTTTATTTTTTGGGAGGTGGTCTGGAGAGAAAGGAGGAGGATTAAGATGTTATCTACAAACAGAGCTAAAAGGCATGACCAGACAAGGTACCACCATGCTACAGGTTACTCTGCCAAAAAGAAATTTCAAGTTCACATTCTAAAGCCAATTATCCCCGCGCTCAGCATAAAAACGAAAACAAAAAAATGACAAAAAAGATCGTACATCAAGATTATCATCATATGACAAAAGTAGTAATTAATCATGTTCCTAATTGCAGCTAATGGCTCTTAGATGTTCTGAAAGGAAAGAATTCTATCTATATATGTGTAGGGTTTACTTTCACCTAAAGAGGAAACTTCACAAAGGGCAATTCAGGGAGTTTAGGAGCAAGAACAACTTTTTTGTGTTCCTAAGGGCTTATTTACACGAGCGTTTTCACGGCCGGACGATATACGCTACCATCTGATGCATTGGATGCCAATTAGAGATGAGCGAGCATACTCGCTAAGGCTAACTACTCGAACGAGTAGTGCCTTAGTCGAGTATCTGCTCGCTCGTGTCTAAAGATTCGGGGGCCGGCGCGGGTGACAGGTGAGTTGCAGCGGTGAGCAGGGGGGAGAGAGGGAGAGAGAGAGGGAGAGAGGGATCTCCCCTCCGTTCCTCCTCACTCTCTCCCGCCGCTCTCCGCCTGCCGCTGGCACCCGAATCTTTAGAGACGAGCGAGGCGATACTCGACTAAGGCACTGCTCGCTCGAGTAGTTAGCCTTAGCGAGTATACTCGCTCATCTCTAATTCCAATGCATCAGATCACACAGGCGTATTCCCGTGGCGTAAAAGCACCCGGACGGTAAATATAGCGCCGGGCAGCAACGATAGTCCTGGAACTATCTTTGTGCCCAATGACAGCGGCCGGAGAAGGGAGGTGGGAGGGAGTTTGGCAGCGTGACTGTCCAATGGGGACAGAACACATAATGTAGAGTGCTGTGGAATATGTATACGCTATATAAATAAAGGAGCTTATGATCACCAGCAGATGATTGAAATGATAAGTACAATTTAAATGAACTGATAGTATAACTAATTCTAAAGGCCCATTTACACGGAGTGATGATCGCTCAAAGATCACTCAAACGGCAGTTTAAGTGACAGCTTTGAGCGATCATTTTGTATAAACTATTAAGTAACTACTCAGCTACTTAATAGCAATTAAATGTGCAAATGAAGCCGTAGCTGAAAGCACTTAATCTCCCCAGGGCTCTTATCTGCATTCAGCTCCTTTGTTCTCCAATGGGAAACAATGCTATCAGCACTACCCACGGAGAACTGCTGATAAGACCGAATGGCAATTTTTAGGCTGGCCTGAATTTAACGATCAGCTAGCAGTGCACAAAAAGTGCATGATGGCTGCACGTTTAGACGCAACGATGATCGCTGAAGTGATCGCTTTTTAGCGATTTTTGAGCAATCATCGCTCCGTGTAAATGGGCCTTAACTACTGCATTGTACACTTTATACCACTGCAAATCTTCAAGGCCTGTAACTGTAGCCATATTTTTACCTGGGTTACAACCAAACATGGCGGCGCTATAAATCTTCCAAGCATCTTATAGCAAAAGAAATCAACCGACAATGTAAAAGGTATCTGAAGAAAGCTGTCTATCCTTCTCAAACAGAGACTTGGAGACTTTTGCCTGGTTGTCTCCATTAGCCTTGTACCATTATCTCTTAAAAGCTTAATTATTTGCAAACAATTGATCAAGATGGGAATATGAGAAAGGATATTCTAGGGCCAAGGGAGAACTACAATGCATTAGTAGAACAAACAAAATTACCTTTAGTTCTCACAAAAGAAATTAATGATTTGGACCATGTCTACGGGAGAGCAATAGTTGTAATGGTTCTCCTGGAGTGCTCTCAATTTCATCTAGGCTAACACCTAAAGAATCAGTGAAGGCCATAAAACACAGATTATGTATGAGACAGCTGACCCTCTCCCGGAATCAATGCTGCACATATCTTCAGTTTAACGCTTCGTGTCCTGTTAGATCTTTGTCTGTAGTCCCACCATGAAGACAACGTTCCATCTAATGTCGATAGAATGTTGTTGATGTTGAACCCTTTTTTTTTTTAAATGTTCCCCAAATCGTATATAAATATAATTTGACCGGTATATACAATAGCATTGATTTAACACTGGGAATAGCAAGTATTTCTCCATAGTTAAAAATACCCTTTCTTTAAACAGAAGGTACACAGCACGAAAACATACATTTTTTCAGGCTCAGTGGACACCTGCCCTTAAACCTTACAATCTAATTTTAGTGCCAGAGCAGCAGTGACTTGTCCAAGATCACAAGAGTTCTTACTGGACCAGTGATTTTGCTGGTTGGGAAAAAAAACAAAAACGTAAGACAAAAAAATGCAGAAGGTTTTAGTGGATGGAATTACTATATGTGAATATTAGTAAAGCTTAAAGGGGTTTGGGGGGCTTTAAAAAAATGACTTGTATAGAATTGTGTAAGAGACCATTCATTCATGTGAAATATTTCCGCATGATGCACCAAAAGGCGAAGAAAATTCTGCACCAAAATCCACGTGTATACATGCGAGTTACAGAGTAGAGACTCGTAGCAGCAAATTAAGCTGCCTCTTTAGGGCTCCTGCTCATAGACGGATATTTGCTGCGGAATCCACACCGCGAATCCGCAGCAAATACCGCCAGTTACTTCCTATGGCGATCTGCTGCTTCCTCCACATGAGCAGAAATCAATAGCAATTTCTGCCCGCGGAGAAAAAATCGCAGCATGCTCCATTTTCGTGCAGGATCCACATGGACAGCTTCCATTGAAGTCAATGGAAGCTGTCCGACCCGCGGCCATTCTGGAATGTGAATTCCGGAATAGCTCCGGATTCCGCATCATTGCCTAGTGACAGATCAGGAAAATCTGTACTGTGCATGTTTGCCGGCACGACGGACGGCTCATCTGCAGTACAGAAAAAGAAGAAAAGTGCAGGTACACATGGGTCTCCAGCCATGATCAGGGCCAGATTCCATGCGGGATTCTGCTGTTGTAATCCGGACCTGTGGTGTGCATCTTGCGAAAATGTTCTACACATGTGAAAGGTCCCTAAGGGATAGAAAAAAAGACATACTCGCCTACCCTAGCAGCAACCCATTCCACATTGGAGCCCTAGTGTCCACCACTTGGAACCCAGATGAAGCAAGCTGGCAGTCACCTGCAATCCATTTCACCATAGTATCTGATATTCATTGTATCTGAGGAAGAGGCATGCAGCCTTGAAACGTGCTATATGTTTTTTAATAAATGACGGAGACAGGTTTATTCCATGACTCTATTTTTTTTATTCCCAGAAGGTTGTGCATAGCCCTTGTTCTTTGCCTATTCTCCAAATTATCTCTACCCCCCTTCTAATAGTGATAAGTCATTTCAACCAGCACAGTTCAGCCAATTAGTTTGGCACCATCACCCACTGACTCCCTGGCCTCCTCGCCACTCCAAATAAAAGGGGTACTCCACCATTTCTTTTCTGGATTTCAATGAACAGCACATGACCACCAGCTTGCTTCTCCTGAGTTCCTAGCGGCGACGCCAAGGCCCAGCGCTGGATGGGGAGCAACTGGAGTATGTAAGCCTAACAATACATCCCATTCGATAAAATGAAATATCAAACATCACAATAGAAAGTTAATGTTTGACTAACTGCTATCCATATCTGTATTTCTGTAACCAAAAGCAACATAATGAATCCAGTAGTACTTAAATATGTTTGTTGCTCAGATGTTTCCAATGGAGCTTCTTAATCTTTGGAAGGGTGAGTACTTCTTAATCCTACGAAAAGACTTCATAGTAACGTTCATTTTGCCATAGATGGCTCCTCTAGGTAGTTTTCAAGTAGTTGTAATAGGAAGGGGTGTCATTAGTTTAATGGAAGTAATAATTCTAAGCTCGTGTTTTGTAAATATAATACATTTGACTAAAACGTTTAATTTTCTTGACAGTATATTATATATTTTCTTAATTAATTGATTAAAAAATGGCTATTTTTCCTATATCAATTTAGAACTTCCTTTATTAAGCAAAGTCAGAAGTAGACGTAGTGACACTAGGAAATAAAACAAGGCCACAGCACAGGCAGATGGAAAATGTCCAACTTTGATATCTTAATGAACCGCCTTGTTCGAATGTTCTCCTTTCATCAGAGTTTCCACCATTGGCAGCCTATGCGGATGCCAGGACAGTGATACAGGAGTTATCTTATCTGCTCTGGTAACCACGTATTAAAAACATTCTCTCCCTCACGGACATGCCCCCGTGACAGTATTTTGTAATGCACAGAGGAAATTTGAAAATAATCATACACAGAGCTCACTACGAGATAAACCAAGTCCAAACAAGTCCTGTCTCGGACCTCATTCCTAGTAATTCCTCTGACATAAAAGTGTCTCTACTTTAAACTGGGCAAAAATACAAAGGAAAGCTATATATTTGTGGAAACATTAAGATTATGGCAAGTAGGCTTGAAATAAAGTGGTTAAGAATGTCTACATCACTCTCGATAAAGACCACGATGGAAGAATCCCTTAATATTTCATGAGCAATGTGCTCTTTGCACACATAACATTTCATGTGTGAACGAGATAAATGATGTCACTCTTCTACAGAGTAATTCAGGACTTACGTTGTTAAAAGGAGATTTCAGTCTGAACTTAAACATTAACAAGATAGCCAAAGATAGGAACCCAGGAAAATAATATAAGTGAAATTATCCCGGACTTGTTAGGACTTTTTTAGTCCGTGTTCAAGGTTTTGGTCAAGTAGGAGCAGGGAGGCCATCGTGTTCTTTATAAATCAACACCCCATACTGGTTCTCATAGAAAGTGGATTGGAAGTGAGAAAGGGGCTCCCTTTCAATGTCCTACTTACTTCACCGAAATATGTAGCACCTGACTTAGCAAGCTATAAAGCTGCTTCTACTGTAAGTAGATAACAAATGTTCCTTAAGTTAAAGGGGCTGTACCAAGTTTGACTTTTATCACCTATCCCCGGGATAATTGATAAAAGTCAGATCTGTGGGTATCTCGAGAACGTGGCTCTCCAGAGCACTCTTCTCTGGAGCATCCTTCTCACTTTGGGTTCACTGCGCCCACCTAGTGACGTGGAGATTGAAAGTAGTGGCAGTCGCACATGTGTAGTGCCGCTCCAGTCATTTCTATGGGACTAATGGAAATAGCCAAGGCAGTCAAACTGAAGATGAATGAAGCAACACCACATACGCGCAATCGTGGCTCAATTCAATGTCCTCCTCATTGTGGGGATGAGAGAGAGGGAGACTCGAGATCTTCGTTCTCAGAATTGTGGTGAGACCCTCACTAATCAGACTTTCATCACCTATCTTTACGCACCACCCATTCAGACCCTGCATAAGGCCCAACATAGTTTATCCAAAGTTCTCCTTGAAGTCATCTTGTGTGGATATGGCCACCAATAGGGCACTGAGTGAGAAATCACTTAATGGTCACAGCCACTTGGACTTTATTTCTCCTTGGACAATTGTCGGCTGCTCATGTGCCCAAAAGTCGTCCAATGGAAAGGTACATTTACCAGCACATAAAAAATTGTATTAATCAAGAGGGGTAACCACAAGTAAAAACAGCTTCCAAGTTAACCCTTTCCAATCCAATTTGTATCCTGGTTTTCCTAGGGGGCTTACTCTTTTTCTGCTGTTATACAACGGCGCTATCTGTTGGCTAAAGCCAGTACTGCATGAGGTGACACATTGGATAGCCTCCAACAGCAGAGAGGCTGGCAATATACAGTAAGAGAACCCAGACGGACGTCTTCCAACATCAGAGCTGTACAGCCTTAAATAATAATGTCTTCAGAGGTCAGACAGTGGATTGGAAAGGGTTAAAGATGAAATGGAACATATGTGACACAACTTGAGTCTTAATGGGAGCAACAGTAGAAAAATGCATTTAGCAGGTCTTTTTTGTAAAGGTTTTCACTGTGTACCTTAGAAAATGTAAATTTTTTTTTGCGCTTTATATAATTTTAGGTTTTGATTTAGCTTTTTTGGCATATCATGATTCTATAAACCAGACTCCATTATTTATGAGATTTCCTGTTACTTCTGATCTTTTACATGTTGTAGTTAAAAAGCCCCCAAAAAATAGATCAATGCCTCTATGAACAAGAAACCTCCCAAGTATATTCGTAAACTCCTTAGAAATGTTTCACTCCCTGGCTTAATTATTTCTGAGATACTACAAAATATTATGATGGCACAGATAATCCTCATATTCCTATGGTCTAAATAGCTAACACCTGTTCCATTCTGAAACGTGTCCGTTCGAGTTCACTCTTTGTCAGTTGTTGGAACTAAAGAATAAATGGAGATTGTTATGTCTTGAATGGGTGTGGAGCTGCTGGGAAGGAAGGGAAGTTGTGGGGAGTGAGCGAGGCATGGCTAGATAACAGGTCTGTAATAGTTGATGTAATGCGCCTGCTTGTATGATAGCTTTCAAAGTGTCATTTTTAATGAAGGGTTAGACATAAGGAAAAGGAACGGGGCAAATATTCCTTTTTAGAAGGTAAACAAGTTCGTATTTAGTTCAAAAACTTTCTTGAGTTAACGTTTAGAAAAAAATTAATATAATTGATGCAATAACAGAAATCTTGCTAGTTTACATTTAATAACTTAATGAAAGAGCAAAGGAAGAGATTGAGCCTGCACCTAGGCCCTGGAGTCAAATGCACTTGAGGGATCCAATTCTACAATGGGGTCCAGGAGTCTAAAGTTACACCTGTCAAAGATAAGGACCCCATTAGATACATACATGAATATAGGTAAAGGTAAAGTCCCCTGATGCAAGTACCGAGTCCTGACTACTCCAAGAGTAACGTCACATCGTGATGCTTTCTAGGCAGACTGTTTTGCCATTGCCTTTCCCAGTCTTCTTTTAACCCCCAGTAAGCTGGGTACTCATTTTACCGTCCTTGGAAGGATGGAAGGCTGAGTCAACCTTGAGCCGGCTACTTGAACCCGCAACCTTCAGGTCGTGAGCAAGAGCGTAGGATTGCACTTCTGCTGCCCTAACACTCTGCACCACAGAGTATGCATGAATATACTTGACTTCAAGGGGGGTTTTCTGAGACTTTAAAAAAACAACAGGCTTAAAATGCTGTGAAATACAAAAAAAAAGAATACTTGCCTATCCTAGGGGCTCCCCATCCAGTAGAGCGATATCGGTAGCAGCCACTCAGAACCTGGAAGAAGTAGTGGGCTGTTATGTGTCATTCACTGTGCATGTGACTGCTCAGCCAATCACAGGCTTCAGTGGTGACTCTTCCAGCCTGTGATTTGTTAAGCGATCACATGCACAATGAACACCACATGACCACCTGCCATTTTTTTCCAGGTTCCAAAAGCTGGGTACTGGAGATGTAGTACTGGATGGGGAGCCACCAGAACGGGCAATTTATTAATCTTTTCTTAATTTCACCCTATTTTAAGCAAGTAAAAAAAAAATTAATGTCCCGTAAAACCCCTTTAAACTTTTTGAGGCCATCGGGGAAAAAAAAAACATGTATGGCTCCTCCCTTTAAATTCAGTTTTCAAGCTTGTAGACCACGGTGCGGTCTATCCCGTATAACCCACTACAGTTAATTGCGGTTTCCTCTTGCTTCTTTTGATAATACACCCAAATGTACAACAATGAGATATTAATATAATCTAGGTTTTCAGCACTAGACCGTGACCATATTTTCTGTATCCGACTCCTAAAAATAAAACGTAGGTCTTATATGTTATTTTATTTCAATTTTCTAAATTAGGCTTGCTGTTTCAGTGAATGCTTTTTTGTCCCTGAGTGAACATTATCAAAGATGCACTTTGTGCTAGTAATTTGCATTACAAAAGCGGGGCATAACGTAGTCTTAGAACATAGCTTGAATTTATAGTAGCTGAGCTCCGTATCTTTATAAATACTTGAATGTAAACGAGGCCGCTCTTAGCTGTGAAATCACTCAGTGGAGCATTGTATTTCCGAATGCCTCCATCATTTGTGAGACCCTGTTCTGGCTTTAGAAACCAATGATATGTATGTAGATTTGCATAGGATAGGGGTAAAAATTAGTGGCAGGTGGACAAATATATAGAAGATATAAGAGGTATAAAGAAGAGAGATTCCAAAAATGGGGCTTATAAAGTGTCTGCAGCAACCTACATTGGTTGCTGCAGACACTGTTTTAGTATTATTATTAACAATATTATTATATATGTGTTTATATATTATATATTATTATATGTGTGTTTATATATTATATATGTGTATATTATTATATATTATTATATGTGTGTTTATATATTATATATGTGTATATTATTATATTATTATTATATTTGTGTTTATATATTATATATGTGTATATTATTATATATTATTATATGTGTGTTTATATATTATATATGTGTGTATTATTATATTATATTATTATTATATGTGTGTTAAATGTTTAACTCAGTTAATACCGGTACCAAGTGCTACGGTCAAGGCACAGCGACTAAAACAACACAAAAAAATTAAATCTGTGTATTGTTTGTGCGTCTGTCTGGATCTAGAAACTTCCTGACAATGTGATAATTATTTTACTATTATTATCATTATTGATTATGTATGATTTTTCAAAAAAGCCTTTTCGTTGTCTCACTAGGTCGACCATCCTACTAGTTATTACCGTCCTACTCAATATTAAGGCAGCCTGCACACGGCTAGGTCGTATTCTACATTCGGGATCCCGCAGTGGAATACAACTCTGTGCCCAACTAGTGACCCCCGTGTACCTGTCCAGATCTGTATAGCGGATATACGGCCATTACTAGGTGATGACACGGACCCCGCAACCTTTCCGCAATGATGATTGTGGAAGTCGCGGGGAGGCTGGATTTCATTGACTTCAATGGAAGCCATTTGTATGGAAGCCACATAGAATCGCAGCATGCTGCGATTTCTTCACCGCGAGCGGAAAATCTCGATTGATTTCCACTCGTGTAGAGGAAATCGAATTTTTGCCATAGCATGTAGAGAGGAGCAAGCATACTTGCTAAGGACAATTGCTCGATCGAGCAAAGGTTCGGCTGCCGGCGCGGGTGACAGGTGAGTTGCAGCTATGAGCAGGGGGGATCGGGGGGGAGAGAGGGAGAGAGTGATCTCCTCTCCGTTCCTCGCCGCTCTCCCCCGCCGCTCCCCGACCGCCGCCGGCAGCCGAATCTTTGCTCCTGAGCGGGCAGGTACTTGCTAAGGGCATGCTATTGCCGGCATTTGCTGCAAAATCCAGAGGTAGATGCCGCTCCGTATTCTGCAATGCAAATCCACCCATGTGCAGGCGGCCTTACCGAGAATATACAGTAGTTTATGTTTTTCCATGTCAGATTGAACAGGTCCCTAAGAACGAGTTTGAATGGACGAGTGCAGTATCAGTTCTAGCTTATCACACTTGTAAACTAATAATTTTTGCCTGCAAATGCGTTGTATTTTGCGAAAAAACTGCGTTGCTGCACTTGTGGTTGTCACACGTATTTTTCCCACGTGTGAAAATCGTGTATTGTTTCAATCGCAGAAATCACATTGCACTTGCATGAAAATCGCATTTACATGCGAGTGCAATGCAATTTTTTTAAGGCTCCCATAGGAAATAATGGGCATTTTTTAAACAAGAACTTGGGTTTTTTGGATCATCGGTCCTACAGAAAAATTGCTGGATAAACATACTTAAATTAATGTGTTCTTTCTACTCCGCAATCAGACGGAAGCTGTGTGTGAAAATCCCCTATGTGAACACACCCTTAGGTGCGGTTTGGCATTAGTCCATGTCCGGATTCTTCTTTATTCTGTACTGCCGATGTGCCAGCCATTGCGCCAGTGCGCATGCGCAGTACTGATTATTCTGTGCCATTGCAAGGCGTTGATTAGGATCACACGACCTTTCTGCAATGATAATTGCAGAACAGCCACGGGTCGGACCCGCATGAAATCCACGTAGAAATAGAGCATGCTTGCAATTGATTTCTGCTTGTGGGCAGGAAAAAACGCTTTTCCACAGCATGCTAAGGTATTTGCTGCAGAATCCGGACGCAGATGCCCGCTCCGGATTCCGCAATGCAAATCCAGCCTTAGTGCAGAAAACTAGCAAATTTCTATCATAGATTTCAATGGAAAGGCTGAAATCCACAGCAAAATCCGCAGAGAGTGGATAAAATTTTGAAAATCTCATCCACATTGCTGCGACTGTAAAAGCTTCAGATTTTCAGTCTGGCAAATCCACCTTCTGTGAACATGGTCCTAGGGTATGTTCACACAGAGGATTTTTGCTGCAGATTTCATGCCTAGTCCACGTGCCTTTCAAATCGGGTGCATGTCCACGCCATCTAAGTGTTCCATTTATTCGAGTAGAACTCTGTAGTGTAGACTATACGGCAGGAATTTTATCCACATGTAGAATTGGAATCTGCATAGAGAAACAGTGGATGCAGAAGCCACATTGGAAAATCCGCATGTGGATTTGCCTATTGAAGAGGTCTACAAATTCGAATGCAAATCCACAGCAGAAATCTGTGGCTCAGCTGTGGATTTCTGCCACAGTTTTTTTGAATTTTCCAATATATTTTTCAAAAAGAAGACACATACAGTACAAGTAGACTTTGTTCATTAACCTATACCACAAAAGCAATATGGTAAGCGTTCAACTCGAGGTGCTATCAGTGAGTCCCTCTGGGGATAATGAGACAGTTAGCCGGAGATGTCCAAGATCTTGTAGGGGATAGAGCTATTAACTGTGAGTCCAGCAAAGAACAGCTATAGCTTGATGGGATTTATGGCGGGGGGCTTGCTTCTTCTAGTTACCACACCTTAGCGGGTGTATCTAAGAAAGGCACCTATGGTCCACGGTGTGGCCATTGGCTTAAGATGAAGCACCTCGAGATCCGATCAAACAATATAACTTGTCGCTATGATCAGTATGACAGTAAAAGAACCGGTATGAACAACAGAATCAAGTTATAGGGGTTGGGGTGGAGAAGGGGGGATGGGGAAGGTGGGGAGGGGGTAATGGGGGAGGGAAAGTGGGGGTGGATATCACATTAGGCTCACAGGGATGGCTCGCTCTCTCCTTCCAAGGCTCTGTTGCCTCGTCTGCGTCGGAGACTCCACCTCCGCATCCAACGCCCGATGTCCTGTCCGACCACTGCCACCAACATCGCTCAACTGTGAATGTCTGCCACAAATTTTAAGGCAGAACCCTCTTGGAAAAATCTGGCACAGATTCCAGTCTGAACATAACTTTTAAGCTTAAAATGAGCAGTTTATAAAAATCAAGTCTATTTAAAATATAAGCTCTGAATATTCTTCACACATATAGTATGTCTGTGAATGTTCTTGGATGTCTTTACAACTTCAGATAAGTGAGATAAAGTAGTGATCATGAGACAGATATTCTGCTGAGCTTCCTGTCATTACCAGAACACTAGAGTCAACCTCAATTGGCTATTATTTTCGAAATAGTTAATTTTTATCCCATGCTCCCCGTGTTTTCTTTATTTTAATTATCTATATCGGGTAATGTTCCTTTAAGTACTTTGTATTTCTGAAAGTTGTTAAAACTCTCTCCTTAAAGTGCCTAAAACTATACGGGGACATTGAGAACAGAGCCAAAACTTGATGAGAGCTTTATTCAAACTAGTATAGCCTTGTTTGATTTTATATTGCCCTAAAGCTACTTGTAAAAACAGCAAACAGGATGGAATAACTGAAATAATATAGAGAGCTGATGACTTCATAAACAGATCAAGTCAGAGCTCTTTATTGCTGACTGCAGTAAAGAAAAGGAAAATTCTCCTAATGTCTGAAGAACAGACCTGCGGTGGCCATAGACACGGAGATATGGCCACCATCCAAGTAGTGTCGCCCTACTCGAATGTTCAACACATACATGTAGAGATATTGTGCTACATTGACATCAATGGAACATTTTCAACAGTTACTAGCAACAATTACTAGCTGTAAATTATGTCAAGGGTCTCAACTAGCTATCGGCATCCACGATCCACGTACTCAGGGCTATCGTAGGGCTTATGGAGCGATAAATCACTTGCACAAGCAAATGAGTAAATGATAACAGCATGGGCGTAACTATAGAGGGTGCAGGGGATGCGGTTGCACCCGGGCCCAGGAGCCTTAGGGGGCCCATAAGGCCTCTCTTCTCCATATAGGGAGCCCAGTACTATGAATAAAGCATTATAGTTGGGGGCCCTGTTACAGGTTTTGCATTGGGGCCCAGGAGTTTCAAGTTATGCCTCTGTGCAGCATGGTTTAGGTATGGGTACGGGTACAGATACAGATAGAGGGGGGGGGGGCCCAGCTCACCTTTTGCATCAGGGCCCCTGAGCCTTTAGTTACGCCCCTGGATAACAGATTTATTTTCTGCGGCCCAATTTCGTTTGGGATTGGGACTGCTAATCGTTCAGTCATTCACATTCACTCAAAAGAGCGATTACAGGCAACTGTAGGTTCGTGTAAACACGGGACACATCAGGGCTAGTGAGCCAGAATCACTCACTAGTCCTAGTTGCTCGGTTTTCAGCTCAACTCAAAAATGAGTGACTGTCAGCCCATTTAAACAGGCAAACATTCACTCCAGTGTGCTTTGCCTCCGTGCAGTGCGTGAGCATTGGTCCTATGTGAAATCACAGTAGTGATAATCACTGGGATGGCTGTGGGGTGCTCAAGTTCCTTTTTTTTCTTTCAAGGCTCGTCCTCTTGTGAAAAATTTTTCTTTCAAGGCTAGCCCTCTGGTGCCAATTATCTTGGTAAGGTAAAGTCTCCTGGTGCAAGTACTGAGTCATGACTGACTTCTCGGGTGAAGTCACACTGTGACGTTTTCTTGATAGTTTTCTCAATGGTTTGCCATTGTCTTCCCTAGTCATCTTTTACCCACAGCAAGCTGGGTACTCATTTTACCAACCTCAGAAGGATGGAAGGATGAGTCAACCTTGAGTCGGCTACCTGAACCAAGTGGGGATTGAACCTGCAACCTTCAAGTCGTGAGTGAGAGCTTAGGACTACATTTCTGCTGCCTTAACACTTATCTTGGGATATGTGTAAACAGGTGAAAAAGTAAGGGGGGACATATGTGTATATCTGTAAAAAATTAACAAGGGGCGAGAGGAAAGGTCCCATTTCCCCTACCTTTCTATCAAAATGTTTAGTCTTTCTCGATATTGGCAAATACAACCTAAATCATTATTTCTGACATGTTCAGCTCCCAGGAAAGTTGTTTCCATGTACTTTTTGAGGACTTGCCCAACAGGCTTCTCTAAAAGTTCTGTTCTGTAGGTAACAGCTATAATATCACCTACCCCTACCCCTTTAAAGGGGATGACCATTCAGAACTACCTCTGTCTATACAGGGCTTCTATGGCTCATAGTGTTATACACCAGTGTTCAGTACTAGCATTGAGCAAAACAAACAGTAGAGCCCTGTTTCGGGTAGAACTTGGCTAAAAGCTTAAAGGGGTTGTCCCGCGAAAGCAAGTGGGGTTATACACTTCTGTATGGCCATATTAATGCACTTTGTAATGTACATCGTGCATTAATTATGAGCCATACAGAAGTTATTCACTTACCTGTTCCGTTGCTAGCGTCCCCGTCTCCATGGTGCCGTCTAATTTTTAGCGTCTAATCGCCCAATTAGACGCGCTTGCGCAGTCCGGTCTTCTCCCTTCTGAATGGGGCCGCTCGTGCCGGAGAGCGGCTCCGTGTAGCTCCGCCCCATCACGTGTGCCGATTCCAGCCAATCAGGAGGCTGGAATCGGCAATGGACCGCACAGAAGACCTGCGGTCCACCGAGGGTGAAGATCCCGGCGGCCATCTTCACAAGGTAAGTAAGAAGTCACCAGAGCGCGGGGATTCAGGTAAGCACTATCCGTTTTTTTTTTTTAACCCCTGCATCGGGTTTGTCTTGCGCCGAACGGGGGGGCTATTGAAAAAAAATAAACAGTTTCGGCGCGGGACAACCCCTTTAATTTGGGTCTGTGCTGAATTGAACTTTCAGTGAAGTCCAATCTGAAACAAGATTCTACTGGTTCGATTCGGTCAACACTACTCACATGTTTCAACCCCCATGCCACATTTGGAAAGATGGTGGTCTTTTCTAGACAACCCCAATGAATACGTCAGCTGACAAAAAAGTATAAATCCTTATATAAAAAGGACTAATAAAAATCTTGTAACATATAGTATGTAAGGCCGAAAAAAAAGATGTGTGTCCATCCAGTTCATTCCCCCAATGTTGATTCAGAAGAAGCCAAAAAAACCCCCAATGAGGTAGAAGCCAATTTTCCCCATTTAAGAAAAAAAAATCCTTCCTGTCTCCAATCTGGCGATCGGAATAATCACCGGATCAAAAACCCTTTAAACTTTTATGAAAACTGTGCTGCAACAGGATGACTTTCCTACAACACAGATTGGGTCGTAGAATAAATTTTCCAACCCAAATTAAAAACATTTGTCGAAAACCAATGCATTTCTAAAGGCAAACCTCTAGGTTTCTCTCTACATTGGATCCTCCAGACTGAAGACGCTCAGGGGGCCACGAACATTTTCTAATATTTCTTCTCCGTCACCACAGAGCTACGGTTCAATGCAAGCAAAATTACCCATGTGCTATCGAGTCTAGCCATTTTCGTCTTCCGTCTAGGAGTTGCCAAGGTTGTATTCTCATACAGCATGTTTTATTCACACAGACGTCAGGATATTTTACTTTCAAGTGTACCTAAAAGTAATAATTGCCTCATAAGCCATTCGCTCCTAAGCCCCACACCTCTCTTTACCGCAAATCACTTTTTTTCCCCCTTCCTACGGAGCGAGATGGGGGAATTACAATTACAACATTATTAAACAGCCCATCTTCCCAACAAAATAAGTGGTACATAATTTCCAGTGTTAATTTCGCCACTTAAAATACAGTTATAGTGTAGCTTCATCTCATTAAAGATCATTGTCCCCAGTAGACTGTTGAATTTAAGGAGGACTCTCACTGTTCCACACCTGCAGCTCAGGTTGCTATGTGATGACGGCTGAATACAAACAGCAGATTTGAGCTTGCTGGACTGCAACTGATGAGCCTAGGCTAATTCAGAGGTGATTATGTAGTTTACTGGACCACTAAACCTCTTTAAGCTTGTAATTACTGCCTATTTGAGTAAAGAACATTCAAAAGCAATTCGCTTGCATCGCGCCTGCCACAGCTGGAAGCTGCCTGCCAGCATTCAGAGGGGACATTGAAATCTACAGGGACGAGGGCTTCAAGCACAGCTAGCAGGTATTAACATCAGCAGCCAAGTGTTTTCACATTCCTTCTCACCTTTCACCATCAAGTACGCCGTTAACCCCTTGGCAATTCCGAGTGGCTTTTGGTAACGCCAAACCCATTACTTTCCACCTTAAACGCCTCGCCTACTCATAAAAATGTGTGAGAAGTATCAAAATGAAATTAAACACCCCTATCATTTCAGGGCTACTGAACTGCCGTCCTCCATGGCCAGAACCAACCCCCGTCGAAAGCAAAAAAAAAAATCCTAAAAACAATATAGCGCTCAGAGATATTTGTATATTATGAGCGGTCGGTATGCACATTTTTCCACTGCATTTCATTACGTTACCATGAGACATGACATAATGTAAAATATTTATTTAGCTAGCCCGCGGTGTACAGCGAGTCTTAAATCTTATTTTGCTATAAACCAGTTCAAAATCAAAAGGATAAAGAGGACATTGACAGCTGTTACGGCATTTTATTTTCCAGTTCGTTTTTTTTTTAGATATTTCTACGGATAAGTGTTTTCTCGAAAACTGTCATTATTCGCATTTGGGAATACAATGTTGCTATAGTAATCGTCATACACATGGGTGGATGCAGGGGCGTAAGTAAAGGCTCAGGGGCCCTGATGCAAAAGGTGAGCTGGGCCCCCCTTCTATCTGTATCTGTACCCGTACCCATACCTAAACCATGCTGCACAGAGACATAACTTGAAGCTTCTGGGCCCCAATGGAAAACCTGGAACGGGGCCCCCAACTATAATGCTTTATTCATAGTACTGGGCTCCCTATATGGAGAAGAGAGGTCTTATGGGCCCCCTAAGGCTCTTGGGCCCGGGTGCAACCGCATCCCCTGCATCCTCTATAGTTACGCCCCTGGGCGGATGCAATTTAGGGCTGTGAAAAATGCACCTTTTTCGCAGCGTTTGTATGTGTGTTTTTGGGGTGCATTTTCTTTTTTCACGGCCAGGTTGCCTCTGTATTCCGAGAGTTTTTCAAACGTGCAAAAAAACATCAAGAATTCCCAAATTATGTCATTTTTTTTCCAACTGTCTCCAGGCAACAAGTATAAAAAGAAGCAGTGCATGCACATGCAACTGCATATTTGCTGCGTTTCTACGCAACCCTCTAGACTTTCTGGGCCCCCTGTCCACGACAGTAATTTCGCCAGGGGTAAATCACCGGCGAATTACGCCGTCTGAATCTTTCCATAGCATTGCTATGGAAAGCGCCGGCCCCCTGTCCACGAGCGGAGAATCATTGCGATTTTCCGCTTGCGGCAGGCAATTTGCAGCATGCTGCGAATTGCTCCGATTCTCCGCTGTCAGCCTATCTGTTAGATTAGGCTGACAGCTGAGATCCATCTGCGGCTCTTGCTTCCGGATGGCAGCTCCCGCAGCGGAGCTCCGACGCGGGATACCATGACGCCCATGGACAGGGGGCCTTAATTGGCGCTTTCGGTCATTAATATGGAAAAAGTGGGGAAATGGTTCTACTTTTATGTGCATAAAATACAGTATGTTGCAAAAGTTTTAACCAGATGTGGCGTCTGATTGGCTCCAATTTTATTCTGCAGCAGGACAACGACCCCAAACATGCGGCCACGTCATTAAGAACTATATAAAGAAGAACAAGGAATCCGGCAAGTGATGATATGGCCCCACAGAGTTCGGATCTCAATGTCTGTCTGGGATTACATGAAGAGGTAGAAGGATTTGATCAAGCTGACATCTACAGAAGATCTATGGTTACTTCTCCATGAAAAAAAATGCATGATGTAGACTATAGAGTCAAGTTGGCCATCTGAAGTGGACAGACTGCGACAGATGAAATGTAAATGACATCTTATATCCAGTTTCCATGAGTCTTCAATGCATGGGAAACACTAATACTAATGAATATGTACGTACCCATAACGGCAGTATAATTCAGTTCCCCTGTGGGGCGAGGCTCTAATCCAATCCACACTATTTTGCTGTATTCAACATGCACTGAATCTTCAAATTATTTTTAGTTAATAGCTCCAGCCATATGGCAACCAAGTACAAGTCTCGTCAGACGCCCACACTGAATTGCTTTATGAAATTGGGATAAATTCCAATCACGTACATGTGCCCAAACCCTTACATTGCTCTCTTTGCCTGTGATGATGTGACTATCATACATGCAAATGACAACAAAGATAGTACACAAATCAATAATGTCTATCACGTAAATTGGCATTATAGTCATTAAAACATTTTAACTTCCCATCAATATGTTCATTTTACTACTACAGGGTGATTCAAAAGTCAGGGCCACTTGGAGTATCTTTCGAAGTAAAAGAGATACTTTGTAGAACACTTAGATGGGTAGGAGAAAATTTTTTGGCACTAATGGTTGCGCCTGTCAGCTATTTAAGGGACAGTCGTCGTTCCCATGACCCCTTTTTCATTGACGTTCCTTGGGCTAAATTGAAGTTCACCACGAAAATGGCCAACAGGTACCATCATAAGGCTAAAATGTTTTCTCCCACTGTCTAAGTGTTCTACAGAGTTTCTTACTCGTATCTCTTTTTGTTCTGACGATAGTCCAAGTGGCCCTTACGTTTGAATCACTCTGTATACCTAAAATGTTTTACAAACTTGAGCAACTAATAGAGATAGAGGATAGGGGTCTGAATAAGGCCCCAATACACATTAGGGAAATATTGTCTGAACCCTCCAATTTCGGAAGGACAGGATCACTGTCACATGTGTAGTGAGTTTCCTAACTCTACCCCAACCGATAATGTTGGAGGAAAGAGGATTGGGCACATTATGTTTCGACTCCCTATCCTTGTGTTCCCTCTGGAGATAAGCTGCCACTAAAATGGCTGGCAGTGGCTTTCTCCACTCTGCTTATTGAAAACACATGAGCGCTCATCCAAAGCAATTGTTTATATGCATGGAGAAGCCTTCATTCAACAGCTAATGATGGTGTATGGGCATCTTAATATGTAAGGGATGCCCAAGGTTATCATTCTGCGCATAACATTGTAACCTCCAATTTATATATCTGTGGTCCTCAAATTTCCCTCTAGAGCAATAATCTCCTGTTTCCTAGGCTCAATTTGGGGGCTAACAAAGCTTTCTGCCAATTTTATATTTTGGTTGGGATTTGTTGACTGCTTTATCTGCCCACATAAATTATATTTTTGAGCAGGATGAATTTAGAGTATTGTCCTGTATTATAAAAGTGCCAACTTTTGTTGCTGCTTGCCTTTTGGAGAAACCAGGACCAGGTTCTAAGGAACACCAGGGTTCTTCAGTACTAGAGATGAGCGAACGTGCTGATTTAGAGCAATTACTCGATCGAGCATCGTTTTTTTTGAGTAACTGCTTAATCGGGCGAAAAGATTCGGGGGGCGCCGGGGTGAGCGGGGGGTTGCGGTGGGGAGTGGGGGGGGAGAGAGAGCTCCCTTCTATTCCCCCCTGCCGCCCCCTGCCCCCCGAATCTTTTCGCCCAAGTAGGCAGTTACTCGAAAAAAGCGATGCTCGATCGAGTAATTGTCCTAAACGAGCACGTTCGCTCATCTCTATCAAGTACCTTACTTGGTAACCAACACTCTACTACTTCATATTCAAACTCCTGGCTCAGTAGCAGAAGATGGCAATTGCGTTGATGTCATTTAAGGGGATCAACTATAAAGGTGCCCAAACACCTTCAGGCAAACGATCATTCGTCCAACAGCTCTTTCCACTGGTTCCTCCATACATGTGAACGTTCATGTGTTTCGAAAGGCAATTCACAGCCAAGCAACTATGGCAGAGCCTTATCACTTGGGGAGCAAAAGGTTTAAGCATTGGAATTCAATGCATCCAACCCTACTTTCCTCCGACATCATCTGTTGAGTGAAGGTTGAGCCAGTCCACACACATTAGAAAGTCATCCATCTCCACCATTATTGGTGGGTTCACACAGCTAAACCTTAATAGGCATGTGGGACTTAAGTCACAGTCACTAAATTAAAGAAAAAGACTCAGGGGGGGGGGGTTAACTCGTACTAAAGAAAAGTCTCCCCCAACTCTTTCCATACCTCAAAAAACTTTTATAAATAATGATCAAATAACTAAATCCTAACTTCGTCTAGGTACACGGTGGGGAAAGAAGAAATGGCATTGTCTATTCATTCAAATCTTCTACGCTTTTCTTTCGGCTGTGGTTAGACAAAAGCCGCATTCCTTTTGTGAGGTGCTTTATATTGTCATTCTACTGTAACTAAGTAGGCATAATTTTTCCTTCCTGCAGCCATCTCTGTCAGTATACGAAGCGCACGCGACTCTCGGAGCCATAAAAATAATAGTCGGTGGAAGGAGATTTTGATATTTTGTTCCCACATAAAGCTCTCAGATATGACTCTTCCAATTAAATAAAAATGTAAATCTAATGATAGAATGTGATGAGCTTGACAAGCAAGGGGCATAAACCAGTACTTAATAGCTTCATTTGCTATAATAACAAAGAGAAACTGGATCTTTACAGATGAAAGCTTTTTCTTCATGGGTAAAGTGCAATTGGGAGTTTTCAAAAACCAATGTTGAAAAATATATGAAAATGGATCATCTCCGGGGTCTCATTTTATAAACAAGTTGAGCTGGAGGAAACCGTGCTTGAATAATTACCAATATGGTTAGTACCTACTGATTTCTCTCTAAGAAGCTGTTCGCTTCAGGCGTGAATTCAGGAAGAAGCTGAAGCCAATGGGTGGCGATGAACAACTTGGCATCCGGAGGGGTTAACATGCAAGATCCCTTTTTCATAGTGTCACAAGGATGCCAAATATAGGTCTTTAGGTGCTAATTATAGACCAGCTTTTCATGATGTCTCTGGAGAACCATAGTAACGTAAGTGCCAATTAAGGCAGAGTTGTTTTTGTTTTTTCTGTTTTTTAATTTTGGCAAACTTGGGGACAAAGGGCGATAAACCCATCAAGAACGGTAAGCTTTACTCGGGTCTCAAAATCAATAACTCTATATTTTAATTAAAATCTAATTAATATTTGTATTTAGCCCTAGGATTATGGCTAATACATGATAACATGATATAACTGCTTTCAATTATTGTATTTCGCTCAATGAAATAAATGTTCACATTGGTCAAAACAATCCTGAAAACCAAAACCTATTAACCCTATGGGGTCTTACACATCCATTATAATTCATAACTTTCAACCTAATTTGGCATCAAATTGGTTAAAGGTTTGTCTAGCAAAGATGGCAGCACATGATTAATGGCTGTATCATCCTTGGCTCTACAGCACCGAGGCCCCAGGACGGATCTGACAAACATCCCCTTCATCTCCAGCCAATCAGCAGATGTAAGCACATAGGGCCTGTCAGGTTGACATATCATTCCTGCGACAGTGTCAGCGAGTATTAATGTTCAATTATGTGTCCTAGAAATAACCCTCGCCTTTACTCATTGTGTAACTGCGCGCGTGGCACAACGGTAATCCAAACGACAAGGGCAGAAATGCCCGCAATAACCAAGTCGCTGTGAGCTGACTTTCCAACATTGGGATGACATTGCCTTGCGGTCCTAAATGGAGGACTTTTATTTGTCTTTCTTTTTCATAGATAGGCATGTTTTTGGTCGCCCTGGAGACTTCTTCGGACACTCTCCGATCTCTCAATTCTATGTTTGCGTGTCAATAATTATTATGTGCTGATTCGTAATTGGATTCTGTTTTCTACATCTCGACAGTATTAAAATGTATTGCCGTTAGGCTAAGGCCAAAAAGAAACTCCTAGTATGTTCATTTACATGCTGTCATATATATCATTGCTACCAAGCTTTCAGCTAGACTAACCTTCAAATTTAAAGGGGCTGTCTGAGTATAAAAAAATTTAAATGGACAGGCATTCGATGAGATACGAAAAAGCAGTAATTAACTCTAGTCACCCACTCCACCCTCCCCAACTTCCCCCCAGCAAAGAGCAGAGTGGCTCTGGTGAAGATCCAGCTGTCACCAGAGACTCAAAGTCAGGTGACCACTGCAGCCTATGAGAAGCTGCAGCATTAACATTCCCAGTTGTAGAAGAATGGGACCCAGGAAGTGAGCGCTGATGCCAGGAGAATGGGCGGTGATGCTGCCATAATACAATAGGCCAGACAGTTCATGCACCGGCCCCGCAGTAGAATTCTTCATTTATGTCAACTTGCAACAAATGTACTTTATGTCCTATGACATTATTGATACCACTGCCTCTTGGGTTTGAAGGTTTTGGATAAGTGTATAAGAATCACAATCTGCTTAGAGATAACAGGGTGAAATACCATCTCTGTTTGTTTTGGTAACCTCCTATTCACATTAGTCCCTTGGGTTGGAATAACCGAAAGGCCATTAATTTATCTGCTTGTCTCCCCCTGTTTATTTAGAGGTGAAACTAAACATCATCAATCTACTTCCTGGTTAAACAAGTATACAAGTGTGAAGTCCAGTAAGATATATGTCGACATGTGTAGGAAAGGATCATTTATTCTTGCTCCTATCATGTTACCGCTAGAGTTTACATTCCATAGAAGAAAATGTTATCAACTTATTACCACAATATACAAGTTTACCAAAAATAAGCAGACAGTTTTCAGCCCAACAGTCGAAAGCATAAATTATTCAGGAAATGACTGAAGCCTATAAGTAAAAATACTTATCTTTTTGACTATAAGAACTTTATTAGTACACCTCTAATAACAAATATACCTAAGCAGTCATATGGAACTTGTTTGTAGGGAGTTTAGTAAAGATGAGCGAGCACGCTCGGTAAGGTCAGTTGCTTGAGCGAGCATCGCTCTTCTCGAATAACTGCCTTCTCGTCCGAGCGTGCTCGGGGGGGCAGGGGTGGGGAAGAGCGGAGGGGAGCGGTGGGGAGAGTGAGAGAGATCTCTCAACCCCGCCGCCCCCCCAAGAACGCTCGGACGAGAAGGCAGTTACTCAAGAAGAGCGATGCTCGCTCAAGCAACTGACTTTACTAGAGATGAGCGAGCGTACTCGGCCACGCCTCTTTTTCACCTAAGCGCCGCGATTTTCGAGTACTTCCGTACTTGGGCGAAAAGATTCGGGGGGGCGCCGTGGGTGAGTGGGGGGTTGCAGCGGGGAGTGGGGGGGAGAGGGAGAGAGGGCTCCCCCCTGTTCCCTGCTGCTACCCCCCACTCTGCCACGCCTCCCCCCGCCCCCCGAATCTTTTCACCCGAGTGCGGAAGTACTCGAAAATCGCGGTGCTCGATCGAGTAATTACTCGAAACGAGTAGGTTCGCTTATCTCTAGACTTTACCAAGCGAGCGAGCTCATTTCTAGAGTTTAGTTTCTTGCTTTACAACTTAAAGGCATCTTGTAATTTTTATTTTTTTTAATGCATGTATTATATACAGGAGGATCATAATGAAAGTATCCCTATTAGAGATGAGTGAGTATACTCGCTAAAGGCAATTGCTCGAGCCCGCTGCTCGCACCTGAACCTTTTGTCTCGAGCGGGCAGGGAGCTGCGGGGTAGAGTGGGGCGAAATGGAGGGGAGATCTCTCTCCCCCCCTCCCTCCTGCTGACTGCCGCTACTCACCGCTCCCCCGCGCCGGCACCCGAACCTTCCATCTCGAGCGGGGAGATACTCGCTAAAGGCAATGCTCGCTCGAGCAATTGCCTTTAGCGAGTATACTCGCTCATCTCTAATCCCCATTCAGAGATGCTTAGAAAGAAGTCTACTGGGTATAATTGAACCAAACGTTGTAATAATTAGTGTTGAGTGAGCCAAACTAGTCGATTCCTTTTTTGGGTTGAACTTTGCTAAAAGCTTGGTTCATACGAATCTCAAGCAGTTCATGCTGGCTAGAGGAGGAGGTTCTCCACCATCACCACAGTTTAGCTGGGACATTGTTGTAGTGCTATCGTTGAAGTTCCAGTTAATTTCAAACTAATTCGGAACAAACTTTTTTCCAAACTTCATCAAACCAGCCGAATTAAAACTTTCAAAATGTTAACTCATCTTTGGTAAAATACTATCCAGGACATACGGAAGCAATCCATGTGAAAAAAAATTACAAATCTCACCAAAAGAAACAGGATTTTCAGCACTGTTGAGTAGGCCATGTCTAGGGTGCCAGGGACAGCACGTTCACTCCTTGTCCCTGGCAGATTCTCCGCAGACCTCTCAACAACTGCTGTAGCAATGGCTTCTGTTGGTTCTTAATTTTTTTTTTCTTCCAAATGTTACATTTTAAGGATTATTTTCAAACTTCTGGAGGGTTCTGTACATATAAAAGTTACTTCTTTGTAAACACTACCTCCTAAATCATTAAATACCAGCTCTTGAGTTATTACCTTTAAAGCAATTGCACCATTTCTCACATTCCTACATATGATCTAGTGCTTACTCACTACTAAAAATGTGATTGAATGAGATGTCTCTGAGTGAGGTTCAATGAATTTGGAGCAACCTTTTGCTTTTCCCAGCCACCACAGTAATACTCTCTCACCAAAAAGGGATAATAGGAGCAACAACACACAATTTATATTGACAGGGTGAGGAAATGTCATTGGACATGCAAAGGAAGAGATATAAAGCTAGCCATATACACTAAAATGATACATCAGTTTTCATATGGATGATCCAACCATGGCTATGATAGATGGATCTGGCAACTCAAGGAACTACTACACTTAAAAAATGTGGTGAATGATCATCTGTAATTAGCCAAGTACACCAGACACACATAGTTTCAGCTAATGACTTGTCTTGAGTAAACCGAACCAGTAGAACCCCGTTTCGAGTTGAGCTAAAAGTTCAGTTCCATACAAATCGAAACCGAGCTTTTAGCAAAGTTCTACCCGAAACAGGGTTCTACTGGTTCAATTAACTCAACACTAGTCTTCAACACTGGTCAGAGCCATAAACATTCTGTACAACACTATTTTAGGAGTTTTGGTGAACTTCCATTTCGATTCGAACTAATTCGGACCGAACCAAAACTTTTCCAAAAGTTTGTCGAAGCAGCCAAGCCAAAGTTTTTTATAGTTCGCTCATGACTATTATTTTTTTATGACTGATCACCTTTTCAGCAGGCAATGATCAATTGCTGGCCATTGCAAGAGAGAAACATTTTCAAATTAAAATTTACCTAAATTTGGCCATCCGAGGTTGGGCATAACACGACAGGAATGTCTCATTTTTGTGCCATTATTAGGTAAAAGGATCTGAAAAAACATCTAATGTGATTTAAGTTTTCCATTCAAGCATTTTTTGAATTGCAAAATAAATGAATTTTTGATAAGAAAGTCCGTGAATTCAAAATAATTTAACTTGTTATTTTAATGTAATCCTTTTTTTTTTGAGGAGCTCGACTTACTAAATGTGACCCTGGATGTCACATGAGTTCAACATGCTGTTTTAGAGACATAGAACATTTCACGAATACTTCCTGTGCATGTGATTACATTCCAGGACTTTTTTCCCCAGCAACATGACTTCCCAACTTAAATGTCTTAGAATGATTCCCAGGAGCCTGTCATTCTCGTAATTGATGATGTTTTCAAGGCAAGGTGGAGGTTGGGGCTGGGGGGGGGGGGGGCATTAGGTCTCAATAAAGCCTAAGTGAGTGATCTCACTAGGCTCTGCCTTTTATCTGTTTCCCAGCATAATGGCTTTCTATAGTGTACAAGTGAAAGTGAAATAAACCTGGCTATGGTCAATGCTAATCAATACAAGTATTTACCAACTCCTGAATTTGTATGGGAACTTGCCCCGATGATTGCCACGCTTTGTAAATACACGGAATTCTTTAAAATGACTTCTCTAAAATATCCCTCCTGCTGTCACATTTCCCGTTTTTAGAGCTTAATTTGTCTTTTATCACATACCTATGTGATTGATGTGTTCATATTTACAGTATATTGTAATTCTGAGTCTAGTTGCTCCATTGCTTATCAATTCAGACTAGAAGTAAAGAAAAAATAGGCATCCTGCCAAGATAGCGGCTGCACAGCGTGTCTTACCCAGGTTGCCATGGGTGACTAGTGAGCTGGCATCCTGGGGATCTAGCACAGAGCAGCCACTGACTAATGACTTCTGGATTCCAAATGACCTTTGATCCTTAATGTCCCAGACAAAACAGATGACCTAGTTAAAAAGGCACCATGGTCCTGCAAGATTAGAGTTAACATAACAAATAAAAAGTAGCAGGACCTATATAGAATGCAAACTGTTTAATGTCTTTCAGAGGGGAGAAACATAGTGGTTACCATAATCCCAACAGATTTTCATCGTCATAAAGGCAAAAAGTTGGTGACTTACATTGGATTGTTTAAAAAAAAAAAAAACACAAAAACTTCAATGTTTTACTATATATCTCAATAGGAATCATAGATCTAGAGTTTTTTAAAATTGGATTGAGATAATGTAATACAAATTTAGCAAAAGGGGGAAAAAAAAGTTCAGATCTGTCCAAAACTAACACTTTCTCGGAATAGAATTTGAATTAAAAAAGTATTGCAAAAAATTGTTTAGTGTTACAGTACGTTAATGATTCAAGAAGAAGACCACATGGTCACTAATGGTGATGGCTACCAAACACCAAATCCTAAAAACTAAGTATGACTCTTGTAGAAAACACGCTATAGATTTGTTCCAAGATGTGTAGGATCGACAGTATCTAATGGCACCAAAAATAACATAGAACCCTAAAAAGCAAATAAACAACTGAGAAGTTTCACTACACTTCCAAGTCATTATGCCAAGATAGAACGTTGTTACAAAGCCACCAGCAAAGTAATGAGGTCATTTATTTTATTGAAAAGACCCGTGTGGCGCCGACTGTCAAGGCAGCAGAAATGCAGTCCTAAACTCTCGCTCACAACCTGAAGGTTGTGAGTTCAATCCCCGCTTGGCTCAGGTAGCCGGCTCAAGGTTGACTCAACCTTCCATCTTTCCGAGGTTGGTAAAATGAATACCCAGCTTGGTGGGGGGTAATAAATAAATTACCTGAAAGCGCTGTGGAATAAGTTGGTTCTATACAAATAACAAGATTTATTTTAATTTCTTTTTATATATTTGATCCAAGATGTGTAAGATCCCCAGAGATGTTTAAGATCTACAATATCTAATGGCATCAAAAATAACACAGAACCCTATCAAGCAAATAAACATCTTCGAAGTTTCACTACACTTCCAAGTCACTATGCCAAGTAGGAACTTTGTAAAGCCACCAGCGAAGTAATGAGGTACTTTATTTTATTGAAAAGCCCAGCTGTCTAGTTTAGCACAGTGGGCAAAGCCCCCAACTATTCCGATACTTTGCACCATTTCTGGTATTTGGTTCCAGATCCATATTAAAAACTAAAAACTATTGACCGTAGCCTTCAGCAGCAGAGAGGAAGCTGGCACTGAGGACATCTCGGGTAGGTTTTCCACATGTTACTAAAAACGTTCCTCGTTGAACATTGTCACCATAGTGATGAAGTTAGATATGGCCAAGTGACAAGGGTCTGTCATCACTCCACACAGTACGGTACTACCCGGTCCTGACAGATCTTAGCAGTATATTTTTTAGCACCCTGAACACTTGGCGATCCAGTCATTATAAATCATAATCACAGCCCTGTTGTATCATTTTACAGACATTGCCGGAATATTTCTTCTATGTTCGTGACTAAATCTCCCTTGGATCACATGGGAACAGCTTTAGAAAATAATGAAATTCCAGCAGGAATAGAAAAAAAAAAAAAAGTCACAGCCTTACTATAAAAGCATGTGACCGGACTATTTTTCTATTAATTTTCAGGCCTAAGTATAATCTGAATTTAGCTCACATGATGGAGTGAGTGTTGGAAATCAAACAGCTATTTTTTTTACAAAGACAGATAATGAAAAGCTTTTTTTATTGTTATGGCGGAATATCTGAGGGAGCTCCATGGGAGAGCTATTTACACTGACATTACTCTGTGGTTTCTGAACGGCTTGTTCATGTCATGGTAACTACACGGCTCAGTTCTAGTGTTTTATATGTTTATCCTCATGTATTACACTCTGAAAGGGGGGGGGGGTGATATTAAATACTCTTGAGTAGGAATTGACAAAAGTATTATAGGAGTGATACTTTTATGGGCTAACCAGAACATTATAGTTGCACGCTTTCAGAGCACAGAGGCCCCTTCATCAGACGGGTTTTACAAAAACTTGTAAACTGATGAAGGGACCTCTGTGGTCCAAAAACTGGCAATTATCATTTTTCTGGTTAGCCCATAAAAGTATCACTCCTATAAAACCTTTGTCTTTTATTGCACAAAATGATTTTAACATCATGTAGATTTTTCTGGCTAACGTAGTACCGCACTCTTTCTACAGTGCTGGCGATTAGAAATGACCAAAACGATCAGATTTAAAAAAAAATCTGAAAATTTCCAACGTCTGGCCTCGCAAAGTGCTATGACCAAACAACCACATCACTGCTGTCCGAGATGCTGTAAGTGGCCTCAGCCCCGTAACGTAGCTATATTGAACTATACACATTATTTGACTTATTACAAAAATATGGGCCATAAAATTGCATGATAGCTTATTTTTTTTAGCTCAGGTCGACTGGCCGATTCTAAGTCTAGTCTAATGAGCGCTGTTGATGCCGATTGGCACTCATTTCCTTCTGCCTCACACTGGCCGAAAATTGGCTTATGGGGACAAGCAATCGTAATTATGATCATTCATCCCCATAGGCTGTCTCCTAAAAAAAAGTAAGATGGAACAATACCTCTGCAGCACCACCTATTGGATTGTAGCATTCCTTCAAATCAATGTACAACTTTTTAACAAGTCTGTAAAACAATGATTGGGAATAGGAAACCAAGGTTATAGGTCTCCTCACTCACTTTTCAGTTGTCGTCTCACACTATTTCTAGGTGCTTTCCTTGGGAGAGACAATGCCCCCTTCCCTGACCCACTCAACCCAAGGTGTCTCCACACACTTTTTGGGTCCTCTCCTTAAAGAGTGACGACACCCCTCTTGACCTACATTTCCCCGATGACATAGGGAGATGCCCAGCCGGTGCTGCAACTGAATGATAAGTGATCGGACAAGCATTCACTCTTTCATCAGCTGATTGCTTAGAATTTTACACGGCCTGCTTGTCGATGAATGAGTGCTCAGAGAAATGTTCAGACCTAATAATTGGCCTATGTGAAAGGACCATGACATTTATCTAGATATTGTGAATAAACAAAATCTAAAAGCTTAGTATACTCCAACATAGACATCAGACAGAAACTGTCAGGAGCTATGCTTAACTGAAGGCTTAAAGGAACTGTCCACTTTAGATAATCCCTTTTAGTGAGAAGGGGCTGACCTGAAAGGGAACTAGACATCAAGTGATTCATTCTGCTGCAGTGACACCATAGCAGAAATAAAGCATTACAGGTAGAGATGAGCGTGCGTACTCGGTAAGGACAGATACTCGTCTTTTTCGAGTACCTGCCTGCTCGCCCGCAAAGATTCGGGTGCCGATGAGGGGTGAGCACTGTGTTGCGGGAGTGAGCAGGAGAGAGCGGGGGGAGAGAGAGAGAGAGATCTCCCCCACCGCCCCCCGCCGGCACCTGAATCTTTGCGGGTGAGCAGGCAGGCACTCGAAAAGGACGATACTCGCTCGAGTATCTGTCCTTACCGATAACGCTCGCTCATCTCTAATTACAGGCTCTTGCATTTTAAAAAGTGCTAAACTTGATGAAAATTACTAATTTTAACCAAAACAGTTGTTCATTGGTAAAAATGTAACAATGAGACCATTGTTTTAGCTGACTGATGGCAGACTGTGATCATCTGCGAAGAAGTCGGCCATGGTTTACATTTTTGTTCAATAGTAGAACAAAGAATTGTTTTTTTCTTCCCAAAGGTCTTTCATTTACAAACAATCTTCACTGAAAGAATGGTCCCAGAAGTATCTGTCATCCATCACCTGCTGTCACTGGGCATGTACAGCCAGTTCCAACAAGTGGAATAGTCAATATGGACTAGAATGTTAACAGCTGATCGTTCACTAGAAGATGGTTTGTTCAATGGATGGTCGACCATCAACTAATTCTATCTAATGTTTATGGGTACCTTTTTGAAAGATCTTTCCTTGATGAATGATCCCATGACCCGGTGTCATTGAACATGTACGGCCAGTTTGAACGACTAACATGAACTAAAATGTGTGTAACTTATCTGTCAAACAATCATTCCCTTCATTCAATGGTTTAACCAACTTTTAGGTAACGTTTCGGGTCGTCTTTTTATTCAACCTGAAGCCGTATTTTTAAAGAGGAATTCCAATCTCAGCTTTTCATGGCCGAGATGGGAAAATCTGACTGCTCTGTTTCAACTACCTGTTGGAAAAAGCAGAGGGCTGTTCCATATTGTTTTTGCAGCTCCCCTTCACTTCTATGAGAGCTACGAAAGCAGCGTTGCATGCTCGGCTCTTTCCATAGACTCGGGTTGGGTGTCCCATAGCCATGTCAGCAGTTTCCAAATCTCAGCTATGAATTGGGAATACTCCTTAAAGGCCTGTTTCTAACCATTATAGTAACATAGTAACATGGTTCGTAAGGCTGAATGAAGACAATGTCCATCTAGTCCAGCCTGTTTAGCCTCCTGTTTTGTTGATCCAGAGGAAGGCAAAAAACCCCAAGAGAAGAAGCCAATTAGCCCTTTTGGGGAAAAAATTCCTTCCCGACTCCCTAATGGCAATCAGACTAATCCCTGGATCAACTCCTAATAGTTCCTACCTTCCTATATACCCGGATTAACAAATAATCTTAGATTTATAGCCTATAATATCCTTCCTCTCCAGAAAGACATCAAGTCCCCTTTTAAACTCCTCTAAGGATTTTGCCATCACCACTTCCTCAGGCAGAGAGTTCCACAGTCTAACTGCTCTAACACTATGGCCAGCAGAGGTGACATATAAACAAATCCAATTTTTTGCCTATTTCCCATCTTCACTGAGATGACTTAAATACTCCATATTCTTATATAAAAACTGTTTTGTTATTGAATTAACTTTATTTTTTCAGCACATTATACAATATGAAAATAGCATCAGCTGCACATGGAGCGCCTTCTGTTCAGACACTTGCAAAACAAAAACCTTACTTCTATCTTGTAACAAAATTTAATTTTAGGAAGGCGTGTCGTGTTTACATTACAGACCCTTCAAACTCTTACTTTATAGGAATAACCATCAGTTTCCAGCCTTGTGATCTCTCACCAAATAAGAAGCCATTTTGAATTACAACGGTCAGGTAAATCCATCTATCAGTTCTTGATGAAAATGGCAAATAATGAGCCGCTTTATGCCTCATGCCTCAATGATATCACTAATTTATTGACTACCAGCTCTAAAACTAATCTCACCAAAGACAAAAAAAAAAATATCTACATTGAACGGAGCTTTAATCACAATCGGGCTAGGAGCTAATTATTTTTTTTTTTTCCTTTGGTACAATCTTTCTTGGCCCGCACAGTGAGGCCGTTTTCTTGCATTAATACTTAAATGGTTCATATGCGCCACATCTGTCATTCTGTCCTAGAGTCTATGAGGCACAACCAAGCCTCTGCAAGCCTATTGATTTCCCTAGCATTTGCTTTAATTTACTTAACCATTGACAAATCCATGAGCGCATAAAGGGTAACTGTCCATTACCACCTTGTAGACTGACATTGCTTTTCTTACGATTCCGGTTAATATTTCCCAAGAAATACAATGTGTTTACAGTGTAAGAATGAAATATAAAAGCCCTCACACCTGTTCCTCCGCGCTAAGTACTGCACTGAGGTATCCTATAAGGTACTTAAAGACTGCCTAAGTATGAAGGCCCTATTACATCTGTGTGCGAAGGGTGGTAAATTAAACCCTAATTACATTAACAGGGAGGCTGGCTTCCCAGCTTAAATTTTACATGAGCGCTCAATATAAATCCAAAGGCACTGCTGTGGTTTCTTTACGAGCTCGTGATTATAGCAACTTCCTATGTGGTCACTAAATATTCTGTTTACAAATAAACGAAGACGCTTAGAGCCAACTTGCCGGGGTAATAATCTCTTATTTTATCTCTTTATTATTTTTTTTTAATTTTTTTTTTAACAGACCCTCCTCACCACACAAGCGCGGCAATAATCAGGAGGCCTGGTTTCAACTAATTACTCTATCACATAATTTCACAAATTGCCTTTTCACTGGGGAGCCAAGTGCAAAACAGGCTCACAGTGGGATTTCAGACAGCAGCTTTCATTTACTACTCATTTCTTGTTAAATTAAACAAGAAAGAAGTGAAGAAAAAAAAAAAAGACCGCTTGCAAATGAGGCGGGCAATTGTAGATCATAATCGTAGCGTTCAGACAAAGGACTCCGTGACGCTGTGTGGATGTTTTAAAGGTGGCGAGAAATAGTCTAACACTTGGGAGCTTTTGTAGGTAAGGTGAGAACAACGCGTTTTCATAGGAAGAAGAGGAAATAAGAAGGTTGCTCAAAGCTAACATTAAAATAATTTTAAAGTGTAGTGCATAAGTGGAGCTTTTGGGCAAAAATAAAGAGGAATTAAGCAAAATTTACTCATTTTAATGCTGGTGTCAGAGGGTCTCGGTGTCTGACTTGGGATTCCCGAATGTTCTGGTAGGTTGGTATCTTGATATGGGCTTTGGGGGTGGGAGTGTCTGATTGAGCTTCTTTAGGGTGACCATTGTGCCCTTATCTTCATAGGTAGGCAGAGGCATTACGTGGGATTCATGCCCCAACTCCAGCCATACCGGCTCTGGAAATAGGCCCTGTTGGTGTCCACGGCATGGAGTCTCCACGAATAGCTAAAGTATGGCTTTAGCTGACATAGTTGCTTGCAATAATGAACAATTGACAATCAAAGTTCCTGTTCCCAGGTCAAATAACTCTGTGGATTGCCAAATCTGGTGAGTTTGAGTGGTTTTAGCTCTAGAGTCATTGCCATACATTGGGATCGACAAGGTCCTCACCCAGTTACCTGGAATGAGAATCCTTATTTTGATAACGAGCCAACATGGTCAGTTATCTTTTAAGAGACATGCAGTATCTATCATGAGAGTATCCCTAGCATCTCTCACCACAGCGTAGCTGCACATATTCTAACTTCCTGCTCAGAGATTCTCTTCTCATTTCCATCCTTTCTTGAAGGGGTTATCCAGGCAGTATCTGCCAAAATACACAGGTACGAGAGTAAAAGCATTGCTCCCACAACTGTGTAGCGGCTGGCGCTTGTAATTGCAGGCACAGCTCCCACTGATTTTAATGGGAGCTGTGCCTGCAATTACAAGTCCTGGCCACAACACAGGGGTCAGAGCAACGTTTCTGCTCCGACCTTAGAGTATCTCGATGTGCACTGCCTGGACAACCCCTTTAAAGCTACAGCTCTATCACACAACAGAACATCATACCAAAGAGTAAATCAAAGAGAAACTATAACTGCCTTACACTAATAGGAAGATTCAGAATTTGCTGGAGAATCTTCAGTCTGTCAGATCATTAGTACTATCAAAGCTCAAGGCCTCATACAGATGGATGTATTGTACCTGTTTTTGGCTTTTCAAATTCTGGATGTAAGATCTGGTAGTACTTAATGGAATTTTACACAACTATATACATTTTAGCTAACCAGATTATGAATGCAACATCCAGACCACCAACGGGTCTACTGAACTCAACTTTCACCACAATACCCTTTTTCAACTGTTCCACCAGGGATGTAGTACCCACACCCCCTACTCTACAGTTCTACTAAACCAAAGTTGCCCATATTTACTCTTAAAGGCATTTTCCAGACACTACGCTATTGATGACGTCTCCTCGCGAGTGATCACCAATAGCTGATCAGTGAGGTTCCAGCTTCTGGCACCAAGTGAATGGGACAGAGCTTGCGGAACTGTTTCTAGGCCATGTATAATATACGAGGCTGTACTAGCTTCATCGCTGAGGGGTGCCAACTGTCAACTCCTATGGATCTGCTATTAATGACCTATCATGAGGACAACTCATGGTTCTACTCAACCAAAGCAATCAGTCTTCTAAATGTAATATTCAGTCAGCCTGCCTTTCTACTGAAAAACACTGGCAGCACCATACCCTTGTCAACTGTCCATACTGGGAAACAATGCCCAGATCCCTGGCTGTTGTACTGAACCAAACTTCCTGTTTCATGCCTATTTTTAATAGTCACATTCTGGATGTAACATCCCTTCTATCTGGGTTGTACTGAAGCAAACATACAGCACCATACTCATTCTAAACTGCCTCTATCCCAGATGTAACACCCGGACTCTTCACATTTCTACTAAGCCAAACTTTAAGTATCACACCCATTTTTATCTGTATGCATTCTGTACACCCAAGACCATCTACAGTTCTACTAAACTGAACTTGCACCACCAAACCCTTTTTAACTGTCTGTATCTGGGATAAAACACCCAGACCCCCAAGGAACCAAACTTGCTGTTGCATACCAATCAGTCATATTCTGGATGTACCATTGTGATTCAGAACAAAACTTGCACCACCACACCCTTCTATATGTAGAGCAATTAGAGAACAGCTTCATGGACCATTCAGACAATGGACACTAGGGGAGCCATTAACTTATATGAGAGGCTGTTCTAGACCTGTGCAGAGGTCATTGTGCAGGGAGGGGGAGGAGGTAGCCACAGCTTATATCTCTTGTAAATGGTGGACACTGTGTTCTCTATACATAAGTGTTACCTTCCAGTGTAAATAAAAAAATCACACAAAATAAAAAAAATATATATGCTTAAACGCAAAAATGCAATTTATATAGTAGGTTGTTTTCTGATTACATATTCCCTTTAGAAATAGGTATGTTGTAATTGAAAACCTTCAGTATAACTGCGGGAGTCTGAGTGTTACATCCCGAATAAAACAGTTCATAATGGAACTATGTACATTTTCTGTTTGTGGTTGTTTTGCCAAAGACAAAAGGTTCAGACCAGTTTATGGTTCTTGGCGCTATGACTAAAGTTGAAAAACTTGCCTGAAATGTTGAAGCGTTATCTGCCTGCTGTTTTTGGATTTTATGTTTGCAAGACTTAAAGGGGTTGTCCAGGGTTAGAACAACATGGCTGCTTTCTTCCAAACACAGTGCTACCCATGTCTTTTGTCCACTTCTTAAACTTTAAAGAAGTTTGACTAGAATAGTCAATTGGACGGATGATAAAAGTCTGATCAGTGGAGCTTCCACTGCTGAGACCCCCACTAGTGCAGAAAACAGGAGTCCCATGCCTTCCTCTTTTTGTCACTGCAGCTATACGCAACTGCAGTGACATGGGGATTGAATGAAGTGTCAGAAGCACATGTGCGGTACCGCTCCATTCATGTCAAAGCGACTAACGATCATAGCCGAGTACAAGTGCTTAATTATTTCCGCAGTCCCATTGAAGATGAATGGAGTAGCACCGCATATGTGTGACCTACACTCCATTCAATCTCCTCAATGTTATTTTAAAAAAATCATTACTTCCTATTCCTCCCCAGACAATCTACTTACCGCATCTTCACCTCACCGATCTTCTCCTGGCTCCTGCAGTCCTCCTGGGTCACCTCACCTCCAGCTGGCCGATTCTTCATCTTCCGGTGACAAAGCATCCATTAGCTGCAGTCTTCTTCCTGCAGGACAATGTACGTTATGTCACTAGTGACATAGCGTTTACCGCCTAGCAGGAAGCGCTGGATGCTATGCCGGGCTAATACCAAGACTGCGCATGCATGCAGTCGCATCGTGAGAGTTCCTATAATAACAGCGCAAGGCAGCGTGCATGCGCAGTCCTGGCAATATCCCGGCATAGCATCCGGCAATTCCTGCTAGCCAACGTAGGCTATGTCACTAGTGACGTAGCCTACACTGACCTGTAGGAAGAAGAAGATCCAGACGCCTTGCGGTGAGGTAACCCGGGGACTGCAGGAACCAGGAGAAGATCAATGAGTAGAAGATGCGTTAGGTAGACCGCCTGGGGAGGAATAGGTAAGTATAGAATTTTTTTTAATGACAAAAGGGGGGCACAGGATCCATGTTCTTGGGATCAGTGAAGGTGTCGGCGGTGAGACTGCCACCAATCAGACTCTTATCACCAATCCTGGGGATAGGTGAAAAAGTGTATTTTGCTGTAATCCTTTTAAGTGTAAAGTTACGCATTAATTGCATATAACCAACCATACTTAAAGGGGTTTTCCGGGCATATTCTATAGATGAGCTTTCCTCACGTTAGGTCATCAATAGTTTATCTCCGTGGACCTTCCACTTGGCAATTAACTCGTTACATTCCTTTTACTTTTTTTGTGTTTTGGAAACGAAGAAGAAATACCAAACGAATACAATGTAATGTACATATTTCTCTATGGTTAATGATATCTTGTTGTCAATGATATAATATTCAAGTCCTATGTCTAATACTCACACAAATATGTTGCCAATAAACAAATACAGAACATAATACAACACCTGGAGTTTAACCTGAGCGAGATAAGCCTATGGAGATTGTACAAAAATTCCTAAGTTCCCGCAACAGTTTTTGAGTTTACATGAAAGCCTCGGTTACTATGGAAAGACGGAGCAGAATGCATCTGTACTGGCAAATCCTCCTCCTGAAATAATAATCTGCAGAAAATTTTTCAAAGGGTTGCCTTGTGGACTCGGAAAAAGGACACCGAAAAGAATAAAATATAATGCGGCGTGACATGAAAGTGGTCAGATTTACATTTCGCATGGTTTTATCATACTGTTGAAAATCAGGTAGTGTCAATTAAGAGCTCTGCATAATGTACAGTCATATGAAACTCTCCCCTGATCGACTAAGTAATAGTGACAAATGGGGAGAGAATTTCATGGCAGTTAGTTCTTCTAAGAAGACCTGAGTTTAACCTCTCAGGGCATTAACTAGCAGGAAATGAGCAACCTGAAGGTCATTGTCCTATTACTGTAATTTTTTTTTTTTACATTGGGAGTTGTTAATTTTTTTTTGCACTCACTGTACAATTCTGAAATGTCATATTTCATTACCGTTCTTTTATTCAGAGTTTTGCCCGATAAAGACTTTATTCTGGTTTATGGTTGTTGTTAATGAAGCATTTTTTTTCTCGAAAAAAATCATTAAAATAATACAATAAAAATATAATAAAATTGGATGATACATTCCGTTTTAGCAAGAGGTGGCAAAGCAATCAAGTACGGTAACGAGGCGACAGTCACCAGCTTTACCACATTATAGGACTAATATACAACTACCAGATAATAGGAAAAAATACTGTAAGCTTTACGGCTGGAAGAAAAGCTTAGCATGGTCAACGGTAGCTATGTGTGAGCCGTGCCCCTCCCCCTCCTTAAGTCCACCTGGGCAGATGATGTTTTTCCTTCATGCCTTTTTTTGTAGAGTTTTTATGAATCGTCCACCGCCTGGCTCTGTCTCCACCCCTCTGATGTCCCAAGATGCTGCTGGCAGCCCATCAGCATTCCCGCAACACAATTGCTTAGTTTGGCTACTGTATTGATAGTATAAGCTTGGTTCTGGTGCTGTATTTATGTACTGAAGTTGGTTCTTGTGTTATGTTTCTGTTATGAGTTTGGTTCTGGTATTGTACTTATGTACTGAGGCTGGATTGTGCTGGATTGTAAGTTTGGCTTTCATGCTATATTTATGTTATGAGATTAGTTCTGCTGCTGTATTGATGTTATGAACTTGGTTCTGGTACTGTATTTATTTATTGAGTTGTCCTGGTGTGGGTATGCTGTTATCTTGCAGCTTTCTCCACAAGCAGAATATAGGCAGACTGCCTATCAGTGCCATAGATGCCATTTTTGCTCTTATGATGGGTGAAGGGAGCACCAAAAAAATTCTGCACAGGGTGCCTTCTAATCTAAGGCTGGCACTGAATCCTAAGCTTTTTATTATGCATCCTCATCACTCATTTACCATATTCTATTGGCTCTGCTACCAAAATTTCCACCGCCAGACTCTTTAATTTCAAGAGTGTCAGATGATTCTATCTTTTGCCTGAAGGCCCCCATACACATTAGTGGAAAGTTGTCCAAACCCAGCAAATTGAGTGGGACCGTATGGTATGGAGTATGGAGGGCGAAACAAACACCATGGTTGGTAAAGCTTGGTACTATTACAGGTCCTGATTAGAGATGAGTGAGTATACTTGCTAAGGCACATTACTCGAGCGAGTAGTGCCTTAGCCGAGTATCTCCCCGCTCGTCTCTAAAGATTCGGGGGCCGGCGGAGGGTGGGGAGCGGTGGGGGAAAGCGTAGAGGAACGGAGGGGAGATCTCTCTCTCCATCTCTCCCCGCTGCAACTCACCTGTCACCCGCGCCGGCGCCCCGAATCTTTAGAGACGAGCGGAGAGATACTCGGCTAAGGCACTACTCGCTCGGGTAATGTGCCTTAGCAAGTATACTCGCTCATCTCTAGTCCTGATAGAAGTGATGACCCAAACAAAGACTCCTCTGTTTTAGAGTTGTAGAGTTGACAGCAATATGACTTTTGGTGTTGAGGGTCTACAAGTGTCTACTCAAATCTACACAATAGAATGCTTATTCTAACACTCCCCCTCCAATAACAGCTGGTTATGGAGAAATTCAACACAAGGACCCAAATTAGGAGAAGAGCTCGTACACCCTTTAAACTATACTAAAACTGAACATTTTTAAAGTTTGTGTTCCATCATTCCGTAACCTAACTGGAGACATTAGAATAAATAATTCACTGGCTGGATGGGTGAAGGGTATTAAAAACCAGAAAGAGGTTACTAAAGATGGGCTTCATGCCACCTCGCTCTAAAAATAAACACTTGTGTGGTTCACGACTTAAAGCACTAATTGGTTCACGGAGTAGATGAAATCTGCCTGAATCAGCAATACCTGTACATTCAATGAGCCACTGCGAACCAATTCAGACAATGCACGAGGCTTTAGTGGCCTCCAGGGAGAGAACAGGAAAAAATTATTACACATTGTTGATTTCCTTCTCGATGTAGGAAATGAGCGGCATAACTCTCGCTGCGAACTTAAGTAAACAATCGCCGTATGTATTGATACTAATGCAAATAAGTTTAGCGCTTCTATTTTATGTGTTTATTTAAGATTTGTTACATTATCTTTAACGCATTTTGACATAAATCTTTATGTGTTCAACGCTTCAATTACTATAAAAACAGGTCTTGGTTTGCCAATACTAAGCCTCGGAGTATCTCTGCGTGGAGATAACCCAATGAATTTCCTGTATTGGGCTTGGCTTTGCATACGGAGATTTACATTAATTAGGTTACTTACATACAACTGTGATATCAATGTCCTATCAGTTATATCTATATACAGTGTATGGATTATACCAGAGCAGCTGATTATTATAGGGGCACTGAGATTTAAAGACAATGTTACCATTTTATCTAACGTGACATAAGCTTTCAAGGGTACTTAAAGGGGTTTTCCAGTGAAATACTATTAATGACCTATCATTAGTTGATTGTCCAGGGTCCGTCACTCAGGACCCCGACCGATCAGCTGCGTGGGCGTATTTTGTCAGCGCCACAATAACATAGTGAAAGCCTCCGTGTCGACCTCTGTGATTTCAATGAAACCGTGCCTGCAGTTACAAGCGCCGGCCACTACGCTGTTATTACGACGCTGACAACAGGCGCCCACACAGCTGATTGGTTGAGGTCCTGAAAGACCAATAGTATTTAACTAAATAAGTCCTTTAAGGCCTCTACATTAAACTAGGTAGCCTAAAGAGTAGGCCTTAAACAGGTTGTCCAGTTATAAACTATTGATGACCTATCCTTAGGACTGGCTTCTAACAGTAAATCAGTGGGGGTCTGCCATCTTGATCAGCTCCTCTGATCAGCTGTTCACTTGGCTGATGTATTTGTGCACTGAGCTGAATTCTGCAGGTAGAAGACAGCTCCATTCCTTCTGCTATGGCCAAGTTTGGCATTGGAGTTTCCACTTACTTCGATGGGAAAATGGTCAGTAATACCAAGACTAGCCACTGCAGCAGGAACAGAGCTGTCTGCTTCCTGCAGAGTTCAGCTCAGCACACCAGTGCATCAGCCGAGCAAAAAGCGGACTGGCGAGTGTCCTACATGGCAGACTCCCGCTGATGTAAAATTGTGGACAACCCCTTTAAGTAGCCTTGAAGCTTGCATATATTTTGTTTGTTAGCGAATGAAGGTATGACCTCCATAATATGTTTTCCTGTGTTATACAAAAATATTTAGCTTTGCATGGATTTTCTGGCACACAGGGTATCACACTATTTGTGCTTTACAACATGACATAAGCAAAGGGGAGTGGCCAGATCCTCTATGAATGACACTAATTACATTTTTCCTATTCTTAGTTGGTCTATTGAGCTAATTGAAAATTTCTCCCATTCTTATCTATATATCTTAAAGGAACATTTCATGAAAAAATACACATATAGATATAAGTCTTGTACTTCAGGCCGTGAACTAAGACAGTGTTTAAGTATTATCTGGAGTGTTCTTTTAATAGTTGGGTCAGATGAGGTTGGGTCAGAGTAGTGCTGGGATGACTTCACTCTCAGGGAAGGGAACTTATAACCCTAAATACGGGGTAACAGAGTCATGAGCTGGAACAGAGTGGATGTCCATTTATTCCCTTGGACATCCACTCTGCTCCAGCTCATGACTCTGTTAGCCAGTATTTAGGGTTATGAGTTCCCTTCCCTGAGAGTGAAGTCATCCCAGCACCGCTGATGAAGGGGTTTACCTCGAAACGCGCTTATTAGTTGGATTTTAAATTTCAATATTCTGAATAAAACGAGACATTGGATAGTCATCTAATTGTTCTGGTACCCTTATTGGAACCTCTGGAGATTTGCGCCTACACAACTGATTTTTCTCCTCCCACCATCGATGGGTTAATCTGGGTGGCAGCACCTCCTGTTATCTGCCATATCCAATCTAAGCACTTTAAGACCAGGGTATCTTCCCAGGCCTTTAGTCCCAGTCTTCACTGTGGGTTTGCTCCACTTCTCTCTCCACCTATCCTTAGGATAAGGCCATCAATATCTGATTATTGTGAGTCTGTCCACCCACATCGATCAGATGATTAAAGGAGTCACGGAAATTGGGCAAATGCTGTAACCTCTTCATTCTTTGCCAGTCACAGCTCTGTACATTTTGTAGCGACTGTACCTGGTAGTATAACCAATTCAAGTGAATGGCAATAAGCTGCAGTAGCAAGCATAGCCACTACAAAATACATGGAGCTGTGCCTGTTAAACGATGAAAAGGCCTTAGCTCTTTCCTGAATTCCATGACTCCAATCAGCTGATTGGGGGGGGGAGTGCTGGGAGTCAGACCCTCACTGATATAATATTAATGGCCTAAGAAAAGGCCATCAATATTAAACTTCTAGGAACCCCCATTAGGGTCAGTTGTGCTTATGAGATTTCAAAGCAATACTCATGAGCAGTTCTAGTTTATAAACATGCTATATCCTACTAAGTGTTGGCAACCTCTTGATGTATGCAAATATACAGAGACTGCCATCACCCGCTTTATAGACATTGGGAACGACTTCAAGGAGCCAATCTCATCCCCTCCCAAAAGTTCAACACCTAATATTAAAAGAGCACCTTTTGTGAATGCTACAGGAGATCTGTTTACTCCTCTCTGTTTATGTCATGGGTGAATGGTTCATTTTGACTATATACGAGCGTCCACCTAAGGTGTAGAGAACAAAAAAGTGCCAAAACAACCAGAGGGCAAAGCTTGGCAGCAGTAACATTGGCTACACTGCCAAATGTCATATATTCCACTACACGTAATTGTAAATAAACTCGATAAAATTTTAATGAGACTTTTTTTTCTTGGAATTGGTACATGACTGATAGACTTACCGTTAGATGTTGGAAGAGCCATGCCCTCATGATGTTTGTGGCTACTTTAGGGAAAATACCACGCTTTTTATGACGTTTTTTCTCTTTGTCTGGATCGTCGTCGTCCCCTGTACTCGGTGAGGCTACACTGTTGTCCAAACCATCTCCTGTACGAATACAAATTCATTTATATCTTGGTTACTGGGTCATCTATTGAATATCTTCATCTATACACATTACAAGATCGGAAATGTAAAAAAACATTGAAATATTTGCTGCATTTTTATGGAAATTGTACAAAAAGGTCAATAAAAATGAATCTAAGAAGCGTTCCTATTTTATGGTGGAAGTCAATTCAATAAGTTGTAAATAGTGATGAGCAAACTTTTCAAAAGTTTGGTCGGTTCGCTGAATTTGAGCAAAAAGTTTGGTTCAGTCCGAATTACTTCAAACCGAAAAGAAGAAGGAGGAGGAGGAGAAGGAGGAGGAAGGGGAGGGGGATAAGAAGAAGAAGGAGTATTTTTGGTGGGTTTAGCCGAGACGAACCATCTATGATTTGGGTTGGCGTTTAATTGAGCTTTTGCCAAAGTTCGATCAGGGGCGGGGTTGCTCAACATTTATTGAGATCCTTGTACTCTACCATATTATGTATCCAATTTGTATTTGTTCTAGAAGTTGATCTATTATTCCCTGTCATCAGCAACTACATGCTGGAGAGAGGCTGACTATTGTGTTTCTCAATGGAATTACTGCCCAAAAGTCTACAAAAAACTGTCCCCGTGAATACTGCTTTATCTCACATATCTCTGCCTTCAAGGACATTACCCTACATAGATATAAATGATATTAGCAACTCTTTTAGAATGCCAGCATTAGATTGATGATGTTCCTTTAAATCATGTACAAAGTAGAAAGTCCTGAGCTAGCGATGTGCAATATTCCAAGACTGCTGGTATTAGGAAGCTGTAACGTACTCTGATGTTCTATGAAGTATTTAGCTGACAATAGGATAAGCTCCATTAAGTTTAATACCATGATGAAAGAGAAAAAACACCTGAACTGAATGTTCTGTATACACCAAGCTGAGGTCTAAGAATGTGTCCATGAACCTTATCATACTCAAAGACAATGATGTTTCTGTCAAGTTGCCAAAACTTCTATTTAGTTTCTTAAGTTCTTTCTGTTTTGGGAAAGAAGAGGGAAAAGCTAAGAGACAACCAATATGGCTGCCATGATAGTGCCTACAAGGGTTGTTACTTATACAGTATGTCCTTGGGATCTAATAATGTCGTTAAATATTTCTGCTCCGGAATAACAGTGTATCTAAAGGAGGTTTAGAGCATTATACTATTGATGACACATCATCATGATAGTTCATCAATATAAAACCATCAGGAGTCCACCACCCGGGACCTATGTCAATCATCTGATGTCAAGGGGCCGCAGAATATTGGAAGGGGCACCATACAGTGGCCCAGAAAGGTACTATGGCTTTCTCCCATTCACTTCAAGGAGCTGTCATTCTGGGCGTTGGTCGATGGTGAGAAAGTGGGATGTCCTGATTTTACTATTCTTTTCTTGTGAAATTAGGCATTTTCATTATGCATTTCACCCGGTTCGAATACTAGACTTCTTCCATTTTGGATTGACCGTGGTTTCCCACTCGTAGTATGAGATTGTCTAGCCCCATCGGTCCTTCGGAACTGATCAACCATTATGCGGTGGGTGGCACATGGTGAACAGTATCAGCTGTGTCTGAATCATTGATGACACAACCTGAGCTCATCAATACTATAAAGTTGGAAAACCCCTGTGAGAACTCTTTTATGACATACCAATATTTTTTTGGTGTCCCATCATAAACTATAAAGGGGTTATCCCAAATTTGACTTTTATGACCTATTCACAGTATAGGTGATAAAAGTCTGATCAGTGGACATTGGTTTCACGTGAGGTGCCACTCCATTCATTTCAATAGGGCTGATAGAAATAGCCTAGTACAAGTACTTAGCTATCTCCACCAGTCCCATTGAAGATAACTGGAGCGGCACCTCACATGCAGAATGCTGCTCCAATAAGTTTCCTCACTGTGGTGGATGCATGGAGCCCACAGTGAGGAGTAGAGGGGGACACAGGACCCCAATTCTTGAGATTGGTGGGAGTCTCTGCAACATCACCTATAGATAGGTGATAAAAGTTAGTTTTGGTACAACCCCATTGAAGGGGTTATCTAGATCAAAGCATTTTTGGAACAAGTACTCACTGATGTGGAAAAACGTGACAGAGGACACACCTCACCTGATCCCCTACAGCTCCCATTCCAACTATCCCTGGTTCCCTGCTACTCTCCACCCCCTGCTGCAGAACCAATGATGCCCAGACAAAGGAACATATGACCACTGAAGCTAATCACTGGTCAAAATGAACAGCTGATTGCCTGGAGTGGTCACATGTCCCTAATGACAGTGATGTCATCACTGCTGCATTAAGTAGAGAGCAGTGACAAAATGTGCATCAGCAACCTGAGAATGACAGGTGAGCTCAGTATGCCTTCTTTTTATGTTTTTCCACAAAAAAAATTGCCTGATAATCCTTTTAATATGCAGACATTCTCCCTAGACAAACATAATTTTCCTAATATAGTGCTATACAATTGCACGATATAGCCAGCCGTAGCCACTTGCAATGCGTACGGTTGCACAGGGCATTGACCACCAGCCTGTCGGGGGCACTAGGCAGATGTCAGGCTGGGATCGATAAACCTCGTTAGATCCACCTGGCCAGATAACCTTCTTCCTTGGTGTGGCAGCATTTTGTGGAGCTACCTGAATCATCCTCCTCCTGCCTCTATATTCTCCCCTTTGATGTTTGAAGGCACTGGTGTCAGCCCATCAGCATCCACGCAGCACAGTTGCTTAGTTCTGCTTTTGTATTTATGCTTGGTTCTGGTATTGTATCTATGGACTGAGGTTGCTTTGTGCTGTATTCATGTACTGAGATTGATTCTGCAGCTGTATTTATATTATAATCTTGGTTCTGGGGCTGTATTTAGGTTCTGAGCTTGGTTCTGGTGCTGTATTTATGTACTGATCTTGGTTCTGGTGCTGTATTTATGTACTGGTCTTGGTTCTGGTGCTGTATTTATGTATTGATCTTGGTTCTGGTGCTGTATTTATGTATTGATCTTGGTTCTGGTGCTGTATTTATGTTCTAAGCTTTGTTCTGGTGCTGCATTTACATATTGATCTTGGTTCTAGTGCTGTATTTATGCTCTAAGCATGATTCTGGTGCTACATTTATATATTGATCTTGATTCTGGTGCTGTAATTATTTTCTAAACTTGGTTCTAATGCTGTATTTATATTCTAAGCTTGGTTCTGGTACTGTATTTATTTACCAAGCTGTTCTAGTGTGGGTACACTGCTATTTTGCTGCTTTCTGAACAAGCAGAATACAGTCAGGCAGCTTATCAGTGCAATACAGTATATATAGATTTTTTTCTTATGACGGGAGGATGCCAAAAAAATTTCCGCACAAGGTGCCAACTACTCTAAAACTGGCATTTTAACACAGTAGGAAGTAGAGTGCTGTTATCCAAGCTTCATGAACTGGAGACTTATATTTACTAGTAATTTGCCATTTTCTTTATCTAGTGGTAAACGCTCTTAAAGGTCTTCCTATAAGATCAGTATCCCGTGAGGTCTACCGTATTCTATGCATGTGCACATTAATTACATCTCCATTAATTATACATGACTGTAAACAGAGGTGTGTTTAGTGCCTGAACATCTCAAGTGAGTAAAAAAAGAGAAACCTGTAAATGATATGTAAATGAACCCCAGGCTAGTGGGCACATGTCTCCACCAACTGGAACTCCAGAAATACATGTGAGGAAAACCCAAATCTACAGCCAATTTGTAACGTGTCGGCGGTAACCCTAGTGAAACCATAAACAATGACTTTCACGAGGCGACTCGACTCGGGTCTGTTTGTGCTGGGATTTTCCTATTCCTCCTTTGTTAAAAAAAAGCATGAAAATCTAAAACAGCATCAAAGAGGCAAAGATCCGTCGAAGCAAATCATCTGCATTTAACATTTCAATGAGCCAATCTACTTTATATGCTAAAGAGGCGCCATTTGAAAAGAAATATATATTTGTTGATTAAACAGCACAACATTTTTGTATATTTTAGCCGGCTTACCCCCCCCACCCCCCACGGTAGCCCGCCACCATGTTTAATTTTACAATCTGCAACAATATTAGAATAGGAATGCATAATGCTCCTCGTTTAAACGTAGCAATGGTATAAGAAATAGGCAATTGATTATTTATGGAAATATCCAGTACGCCGAGACTTTTTATTAAGCTTTGTGCATCAATAGATAATCAAGGCCTTAAAACAGCCTTAGCTTCCCATTACCTCAGGCAAAAGAATTCCTGAAAGCATGCCTTAAGGGCACCTGAATTATATACTCCATTAGGGGAGGAAAAAACCTTTCTGCATTCCGTGTATAACACTCACCAGAAGCTTTCCTGTTTATTTCTGCTTTATGAAAGCAGAAGCATTAAGCGCAGAATTTTTGTAAGTGAAGACTTATGTAAATACAATGAAGAAAACCTTTCAAGCCACGGCCAGATCCCCTCCTTCCATCTCTGGCAATGACCTATCCCAAATAAAAGGTTTCTGTTACATCATTAGGTCAAGCCAAAAACAGCCCGGGCTTAATGCATAGTTTGTTCTTCCTACTGTTTTTAGGCAAATACAGCTACTTCGCTCCCATCTGGGAGGAAAATTACACTGCTGAGCTGTAATCTAAGACAAGATTTTCATTGGAAGCAAATGCCTTGAATCCAGTGTAAATACTGATGCGTGTTCAGAAAAGCCTAAAACAATAAACCTTGCTCTTGTCCGACGCGACTTAGAGAAACAGAGAAAAGAAAAAGCAAACAGCGAAGAGGAATATTTGGGCAGGAAATGTTTTGATAATTGGAGATTCGGAGATTGTAGATGATTCAAGAACTCCGTCTTACCACCCCCCCAACCCCAACCCCTTCCCTGTAACGCTAGACGCTCATGCTATGGCGTAATGTAAGGTTGTAAGCTGTTATCCATAATATAACCCGGAGGTGAAGTGATATAACAACCACATGGTTGCAGCTACCAAGGCGAGACGAAGCAAAATTGTCAGAGTCTTCCTTCTCCGAGTTTGACTTCCCCTGCTGCCAAATGAAGGCAAATTATGAAGGCAAGCTGAAAAGGTGGAAATAATCACAAAAATGATGCTAGTCCATAAACAGGCGTAGAGCCTCATTAGTATAACAGTAGGCTCCACTGGGGGATTTCTACTCGATTTGCTGATGCCATGAGGAAGTGCCACAGGGCAACTTTGGCCAGCTGCTAATGGCTTTTGACAGCTTCTTAGCAACTAGTGCTAGCCACGTTGTGGCGTTTGCTAGTGACAGAAACTGAAAATGTCATATTATCTGCCCATGTGTCATGAAGTCCGTGTGGCAATTAACTAGCAGGCCAGTGACTGAGAGGCCAGAGGCTCTTAAAAATGGCCTGTGGCAATTCTGGACTAGACTAGGCTCATCTTTTTGCATTTGTGCTGCCCATATGCAACATTACAATGCACAGATCTGGCTGGCATTACCTTTGTCTGAATCCCTGATGAGCTGGGGGTACTCCGATCTGCAGAGAGAGTCTCAGTAGCAGTCACTTTGGCATGATCAGCGAAGTTAAAAGTAATTTGTCTTGATATGATTGTTTGAAATAGCACTTTAATTGGCAATACCTGATTTTCGGTTTTGGAACGCGACCTCCAAAAAGGTGCTAGCTGTTTTTCTGCTCTCGCAAATTAGTCTAAAAGGATTTAGGATCACTGAAGCAGACTCATTGCCTGTCAAATTGCTCGGAGCACAAGAACTCTGCACAGCAACTAGACACTATTTAAAAAACACCGAGGCCCTAACAAGCAGGAGAAGGGCCGGGGTTCCTCATTTCGGCTCCCAAGCTATCACAGCAATCCTCAGTGTGTCAAGCTGTCAAACCTTTCAGCAGCGCCATTTGCTCTTTCAAATAATGTTTAAGAATTGTTAAGGAGGGGGGAAAAAAATTATAGGCTGTGATATAGAGCAAGGGGCCAGTCGGCAAACAAAGGAATCCCTACTGCAAGTTCTTTATGGGCAATTTCTGAGGGGACCCCAGCCTATCCCCATGGAGTAATGCAGGTGACCTATAGCTGCTCAGGGAGCTCAGATTTCAAACAGCCTCAAATCAAACGTCCCATAGTTGCCTATTTAAGCACACCCAGGCATTTAGGCCATGCTATCTTGTTCCTTTCAAGAAAGGATAAAGCAGCATTTATAGAATTCAGGCCATTCAATGGGTCAAACTGGCCATGTCAGCGGGGGTCCTTCTCATGCAGGTCAAGACTCCCCTCCCCTCCTCCTGAAACCTTCCTTCCCACAGTCCATCGGTATTTAGAGAAGGGAGGCACAAAGTTCTCACTAAAATTTCCAGGTCATGACAATGTTCTCAGACTTTTTTATTCTTATCAGATCTAGGAATTATGCATCCTAATAAGATTATTCGAGCCACAGTACAGGAATGTAGAATCATAGAGAGCATAGCAAGATAGATGGATAGATAGATAGATAGATAGATAGATAGATAGATAGATAGATAGATAGATAGATAGATAGATATGGGATAGATAGATAGATAGATAGATAGATAGATAGATAGATATGGGATAGATAGATAGATGGATAGATGGATAGATAGATAGATAGATAGATAGATAGATAGATAGATAATGATATGGCTAGATAGAAAGATAGACAGATATGAGATAGATAGATATATATTAGACAGATAGATAGATATGAGATAGATAGATATATATTAGACAGATAGATAGATATGAGATAGATAGATATGAGATAGATAGATAGATAGATAGATATGAGATAGATAGATATGAGATAGATAGATAGATAGATAGATAGATAGATAGATAGATAGATAGATAGATAGATAGATATGAGATAGAGAGATGAGAGATAGATAGATAGATAGATAGATAGATAGATAGATAGATAGATATGAGGTAGATATAAATACATATTAGATAGATATATATATGATAAACAGATAAATAGATATGAGAGAGATACATACATAGACATGAAATAGATAGATAGATTGATAGATATTAAATAGATATGAGATCGATAGATAGAGATAGATAGATAAATAGATAGATATTAGATAGATAGAAAGATATGAGATAGATAGATGAATAGATGGATGGATAGATAGATATGAGAGATAGATAGATAGATAGATAGATAGATAGATAGATAGATATGAGGTAGATATACATACATATTAGATATGAGAGAGATACATACATAGGCATGAGATAGATAGATAGATATTAAATAGATATGAGATCGATAGCTAGAGATAGATAGATAAATAGATGGATATGAGATAGATGCATAGATAGATAGATAGATAGATGTGAGATAAATAGATAGATAGATAGATATGAGATAAATAGATAGATAGATATGAGATAGATAGATAGATAGATAGATATGTGATAGGTGGATAGATAGATAGATAGATGCATAGATATATTTGAGATAGATAGATAGATAGATAGATATGTGATAGGTAGATAGATATGAGATAGATAGATAGATAGGAGATAGATAGATAGATAGATAGATAGATAGGAGATAGAGAGATAGATAGATAGATAGATAGATAGATAGATAGATAGATAGATAGATAGATATGAGATAGATAGATAGATAGATAGATAGATAGATAGATATGTGATAGGTGGATAGATAGATAGATAGATAGATGCATAGATATATTTGAGATAGATAGATAGATAGATAGATAGATAGATAGATAGATAGATATGTGATAGGTAAATAGATAGATAGATAGATGCATAGATATATTTGAGATAGATAGATAGATAGATATGTGATAGGTAGATAGATGGATAGATAGATAGATGCATAGATATATTTGAGATAGATAAATAGATAGATAAAGATATATAATTTGATGTAAGACTTTGCATTCAGATTCCACAATAAGAGACTAAATTTCCCAAATTCTGTACATTTAACCTTTTAATGAACAGATAGCCCTTATTACATAATAGAACTCGGTTTTCCCTCGCGACATTATATAAATAATAAGATCTGAAACAATATGAAAGAGCTGAAGCACAGAAGAGACACTATTAAACTGTGAATTTAAGAAGAGAGAGTAAGTAGGACGTTTTAAGACTTTTAAGCCAAGTCCCAGGCAGCAGCAATCCCTCAGAGGACCATTAACATACTGAGGGCATTTTTATAAGGCATTGTAAAAAGAGCTTAAAACTTGTAAAGAGTAATGTGTTAAAGAGTTAAGTGGTGCACAGTCATTTTCACCATGAAAAACAGAAAAAAAGCGGCCCACTTTGTTGGGGGGCCCTGTTGCTTTGGGACGTGCACAGCTGCAGAGGCACAATAAAGCACATATGACTACATAAACCAAGGCTTAATTGTCACAGCCGAGCATAATGGACTGAAGGAACGGCACATTATTTTATTTCACCCGGAGTGTAGGGAACAAACATTAAACAATGCATATGTGATTATTTATTTGCCTTGTAATGCTGCCTACTTCGTTCTCACACATTGTTTTCTTGGCGGAGGTGTGATCAAAAGTTACCAAGCCATTGGAAACTGAAGCAATGCAGACGTAGAATAGGAAATGTGTTGATACATTTTGATACTTTTGGTGAACCTACCCAATAATGTATATTGGAAACTGTCTAAATTGTAAATCCCATATAATCTCCAAGGTCGCCCACACACGACCGGGTCGGATTCTGCATGCGGGACCTGCAGCGGAATCCAACCCTATGCCGGGCCGTTGACCCCCACGTACCTGTCTGGAATCTTCTTATTGTGTACTGCGGATGTGCCGGCCGTCACGCTGGCACGCATGCGCAGTACCGTTACAAGGCAATGATGCGGATACCGTAACCTTTCCCCAATAATGATTGCAGACGGGACGCAGGTGCCCACCCACTTTGGATTCCGCAATGCAAATCCGGCCGTGTGCAGGCGGCCTAACAATAGTGTTATTTGATAAGAACTGCACTTAAAGGGGTGGTTATCACCCTATGGAAACAGCGAATTGGGGCAATAGTGGTCCGGTGTACAAGTTACCACCAGCAGGGCACTGAGCAAGAAATAGATTACTTGTTGGAGTTGCCTGCTACGATTGTCTGCCTGTTTGCAGTGAATGGAGTTGGGCGGCCAGAAGTGATCTCCGGCCTGCTCCGCCTCCATTCTCTGAACAACTATTGGCCTATATATAGTCTGTGGACAGCCGTCGGGCGTTTAGGCACCAGACAGCTATCTCATATAAAAGGTAACTTAAGGCCTCCGCCACATCACCATATTTGGGTCCATGTTAATTTAAGGGCAGCACACACACCCATTATAGCCTATGGCGCTATGCGCACTGACAGATGAGAATTAGGACATGTCCATGTGCAAGCAGTCCATTTATTGGACAGCGCACGGACAGGTGGTGTCCAAAGAGAGTTGCGCCCAAGCCTCCCAGACACAACTCGTATTATCCTGGCTAGTGTGATATCGGTCCCAGAAAGTCAGACTGATATTGGGCTTGAAAACTTGAGATTTTGCCTGCACATGCGATTTTCACGTATGTTTTCCAATGTATGAAACGCTTATAATGAAGGTTACAGTAAATAGCAGCCTGTATTCTGTTGACAGATAGGGCAATGGCAAGGGATCTGAGTTCCCCTGTAACATTGGATACCTATTTTTGAAACATTCCTAGGGCAGGGACAGCATCAATAACACTATTTTAAGGAATTGTTGAATTAGCAATTCTCTTGAAACTCTGGAATGGGCATTCAAGTTGCCTGTATGCTGATGATTGATTTGTAAGTCAATGGCAAGGCATTAGTAGAGCAATGATAGGGAATCTGAAGAACAAGCAGTGCCGGCGTACAACACAATCCAACCGTAGTGCATAGATGCAATATCATAATCAAGCTCATTACAAAAAAACACCCATAAAACTAAGCTCATAACATAAATACAGCACCACAACCAAGCTCATAAACTAGTTACACAAACCAACCTCAGTACATAGATACAATACCAAAACCAAGCTCATAACATAAATACAGCACCAGGGCAAAGCTCATAACATAAATATAGTAGCAGAACTGAGTGCATTGCAGGGGGCAAGATGGCCTGACAGCAGCATATCAGAACATCAAAGGGGGAAGAGATGGAGCAAGGAGGATGAGGATTTATGTAGCTCTACAAGACACTGCCACATGGTGGAAGAAGATCAAGGGCTTGGCAGACCTAAGTGGTTAATCATCCCCACCTATATCTGCCTAGTGCCCCCTACAATCAGCTGGCTGGCTCCAAGTGCAATTGCACAGGTTGCACATAGCCAGGGGCATAACTAAAGGCTCAGAGGCCCTGATGCATAAGGTGCGCTGGGCCCCCCCTCTATCTGTATCTGTACCCGTACCCATACCTAAACAAGGCTGCACAGAGGCTCAACTTGAAGCTTCTGGGCCCCAATGCAAAACCTGTAACAGGACCCCCAACTATAATGCTTTATTCATAGTACTGGGCTCCCTATATGGAGAAGAGAGGCCTTATGGGCCCCCTAAGGCTCCTGGGCCCGGGTGCAACCGCATCCCCTGCACCCTCTATAGTTACGCCCCTGCACATAGCTATTGGAACACCAACCACTATATTATGGAATTGTAAGTTAAGCGATTCTCTTCAAATATTCTGGATCATCATGATAGGTTCATCGAGGAAACTCGCGGTGGACAGGCGGCCTTAGGCAGGCAGTAGACAAGACTTGCCACAAGGCCAGGGTTACGTTTGAGTTTGGCAGGGACTCGGCTGCACTGTACATAGAAGGTTATGAACTTATTTTATGTTTAGTGTGACTGGTATTTAACATAAACAATGAACCTGGGCTTGAAACCCATCGCAACGTATTGTTTGTTTATCCCGAGCTGGACGGGGTCCCGGGCTCCCTCACTGTTTGTATAGTTTACTAACTGCTTCTAATTTTCTTTAACAATTACAAAAATGAGCATTTTGATTTGTAAAAGCTACAACTTCAATCAACGGGGAGAGAAATGTAAATATTTTTAATTTCCACTCATTAGAAAATGTCACGGAAAAACATTGTATCCTTTACATTTTGTGTACTTTGCCTTCAAATGGGGGTTTGAGCTAAAGTTTGGAGAACAGATTGTTCCTTTTGTCACATACATGCCAATAACAAGCAGTCACCCCGTTGTGGATTGATGTAGATTATACGTTTATCAATATGCAAATTAGCTGAAGCAAGAAAACTGTGCTTCTATTGCCACCTGTAGCTACTTTTACAGGGAGCCTCACTCTTAACCCTTTCCAATCCAATTTGTATCCCGGTTTTCATACGGGGCTTACTCTTTTTTTGCCGTTATACAAGGACGCTATATGCTGGCTAAAGCCAGTACTGCATGAGGTGACACGTTGGATCGGCTCCGACAGCAGAGAGGCTGGCCATATACAGTAAGAGAACCCCCACGGACATCTTCCAACATTGGAGCTGTACAGCCTTAAATCATAATGTCTTTAGACGTCAGACAGTGGATTGGAAAGGGTTAAGGGGGTGTTCCTAGTAAACAAATGTATCCCCTAACCACAGGATAAGGCTACATTCACACAGGCGTGAATCTTGTGTAAGTTTCGTGCATTGTGAGACGCACAAAACTCGCGCGAATATGAGCTCCATTCTTTTGAATGCGGCAAGGTAAAAAAAAAAACGCCGAATATCCTATTTCGTGTCCCTTAGAACTAGAGATGAGCGAGCACGCTCGGTTAAGGAAATTACTCGAGCAAGCATCGGTCTCTTCGAGTAACTGCCTACTCGTCCGAAAAGATTCGGTGGGTTGCGGGGGTGAGCGGGGGATAGAGAGAGAAAGACAGATCTCCCCATCCCCCCCGCCGCCCCCTCGAATCTTTTCGGACGAGTAGGCAGTTACTCGAAAAGACCGATGCTTGCTCGAGTAATTTCCTTAACCGAGCGTGCTCGCTCATCTCTACTCGGAACCCATCGCTCTTTGCTTTCAATGGGACAGTCAAACACATTGCATGCCGTGTGATGTGACCGCAAGTGCGGTGTGATGTTTCCAATTGAAATCATTGGGAAGCACTTGCCGATCCTCCGACGCACATGAAACAGGCGCCAGAGGTTCAGAATTTCGGAGAAGTGATGTGAAGCGCTTGTGCATGAAAAATGCCTCACATCCGCAGGTAAAATGCATGCTGACAAGCAGAAGTGTAACTTGAAGCTCCTGGGCCCCAATGCAAAGCCTGTAACGGGGCCCCCAACTATAATGCTTTATTCATAGTACTGGGTTCCCTATATGGAGAAGAGAGGCCTTATGGGCCCCCTAAGGATACTGGGTCCGGGTCCAACTGCATCCCCTATAGTTACCAATATCGCACTTGCCTGTGTGAAGATAGCCTTAGTGATCAATGTATGATTACTGGGGGTCTGACTGCACTAAATGTAGAGGTGGTGCACATGCATGACCTCCATTCTATTCCCTTCTATAGGACTGACAGAGATAACTAAGGGCAGCACTTGGTTATCTCCATAGACATTGAATGCAGCAGTGGTCATGTATCTGTTCACTAGGGAGATACTATTCTCATGATCCCTGGGTGTACCAGCTATAGGATCCCAAGTGATCAAAGATTTATCATCTATCCTGTGGGTAGTTGATCATTGTATTTAATGGGAAAACCTTTCTAAGTGCAGGTGCCCTTTAAGCAGCAATCAAGTGCACAATACAACAACAGGCATTCTTATTATGCTACCTCTAAAATATATAAGACATTTAATCTTTCAACTCTTGGGTCAAGTAGCAACACCAAACAACCAGGGATCAAGCTGGACAATAAGATTCGGAAACCAAGTGAATGTGAAACGTAAGGGGATCTCAGCAAACTTGTCAGGACAAAGGCGTGAAGACTACCTTACTACCCCTTGGAAATACCATGAGACTTCTTTGTGCAACTTGCTTGTTTTCGATCAATAGAGTCATTCTCAACAAACAAAAGCCACCACAGCATTGCTAGGTAACATCAAAAAGGCATTCTTCCATACTAGAGATTACGTGGCCATAGATGAGCTCCCTGCACTGGCTGACACAGATGTGTTTGGCTGGGTATAGCCTTCTGAGACGTGTCAGAAGAATCCTTCGAACCTATGCAAAATTTTACCAAAACTTTTGCCCAAAATTCACCAAACTGCTTTATAGTTCAAAAACGTTATGGTCGTTCATAAATGTTTACTACTCTTGGACGGCCCTTATGATGACATTTGTCACTGGAAGATGATGGCAGTGTGGATTATGCAATGCCTAAGTATTCCTATCTTAGGTAGGGGTTTTGTATGCCTCGAAAAGTGGTGTTTTTGCTGGTTTTAAGAAAGGAGAAGTCAAGTTTTCATTCCTTGACTCCATAACTTTTTTTCACACGGAAAGCTTACACCATTGTCCAGTATTATTGCATACAGTTTTCATACCCGGGCTTCATGCCCACCATTGTTGCCCTTGTGAGGCGGTCCCTCTGGGCAGGCAGCACCTTGACCATCTCGATCTGCTCACACCATTTTTTCATGGTTCAAAGAGCTCATCCCAGAAAGCTTTTAGGGGCATTCCACCATCTTTCTATTCGGCTTTCGATAAATGATTACACAGCAGTTTTGGGGGCATAAAAGAGCCCCATGTGGCTCAGAGTGTTAAGGCAGCAGAAATGCAGTCTTAGGCCTCCTTCCCACGAGCGTGACGGGCTCCGCCGCGTAATATTACGCAGTGAAGCCCGTCACGGCGCCCGCCAGAGACCCCATACTTACCAGCGGAAGATAGCGTGAAGACGCTTCCCCGCCCACCGCCGTCGCGTCATGTGACACGCCCACCGCGTCACATGACGCGGCCGGCCGTGTCACGTGACGCGCCGGCCGCGTCATATGACGCGCGGCGGTAGGCGGGGAAGCGGTTTTTTTTCACGCTATCTTCCGCTGGTTGCAGCGGGAGATAGCGTGAACGGACGGCTTCCATTGACTGCAATGGAAGCCGTCAGCGCGTACACCCGCAGCAAATAGAACATGCTGCGGGTGAGAACGGGAGATTTCACGGTGCGTAATTCCGCGGTGGAATTACGCATCGTGTGCACTGTGCTATTAGGTTCAATAGAACCTAATAGCATGGGGCAACGCAGCGGATTTTTGCCGCGGATTTACGCGGCGTAAATCCGTTCGTGGGAAGGAGGCCTAAAGCTCTTGCTCATGACCTGAAGGTTGTGAGTTCAATCCCTGCTAGGGTCAGGTAGGTGGCTCAAGGTTGACTCAGCCTTCCATCCTTCCGAGGTAAAATGAGTACCCAGCTTGTTGGGGGGGTAAAGATGGCAAACCACCTCGCCAAAACAGTCTGCCAAGAAAGCGTCACAATGTGCTTACCTTACCCACCTTTGGGGACATGAAAACTTAGATTGCTGTAGAATTCATTAATTCTGTCCGGTGAAATGAATTTGAATGATCTTTCGACTCTAATGGGCAAAAGGCACATGCAACCTACTTGAAAATGCAAACACTGCAGAGGAAACACATCACAAAGTGTGTTTTCTGTGTCTTTTCCACATATTACATTTAATCACTGACTGATAAGGAACAATGGCTAAGAAAACAGACGGCATATTTGTGGTGATTGGGTTCATTCTAACAGTATCTTCTAGTAAATTCCCTTCCTCTCAGATGTTGACTCTAGATCGAGTAAACTTAACACAATAGGTCACATAGGTCTCTACCTGTTTACAAAAATGTTTTCCTTATGAAGAGAGCTTTTAACATGACAGGGGCCAAGTTATTTTAATTAAAGGAAACAGACACACAGACTGCCTGAAACAAGAAATTGATACATGTCTGAAACATATCTTTAAGGTCGGGTCTACACCTCCACAGTAGACTTGCAGTCATTTAGACAATGCATTGCAACATCACTTTAAGCTATTTCATTTAGTCTATGGAGCCTCATGTAATTGCTTCAGGAGTGAACTCCACAACCCAACTGGTGCTATTATTGCTGGGAACTGCAAGCCTTTACTGGTTCAATGGCAGGCAAATTTGGGTTTATTTAGTTTAGAAAAAAGATGGTTGAGGGGCGACCTAATACCGTGTTTCCCCGAAAATAAGACAGTGTCTTATATTAATTTTTGTTCAAAAAGGTTTAACTTTTTTATATCTATAGCTGTCTGGACACTATTTAAATTGACTTTTTTAATTAACTGTTAGCAGGGCTTAATTTTGAAGCAGGGCTTATATTTTAAGCATCCTTAAAAAGCCTGAAAAATCATTTTGCATCCTCAAAAATTCTGGAAAATCATGCTAGGTCTTATTTTCAGGGTATGTCTTATATTCAGGAAAACAGGGTAGCTATGTATAAATATATCAGGGGACAATACAGACATCTCTCCCATCATCTATTTATACCCAGGACTGTGACAAGGGGCGCCTTCTAAGTTTAGCAGAAAGAAGGTTTCTACATCAGCATAGTAGGGGGTTCTTTACTGTAAGAGCAGCGAGACTATGACACTCTGCCTGAGGACATCATGATTGGAAACTCACTAAAGGAGTACAAGAGGAGCCTGGATGCCTTTCTTGAATGTAACAATATTACATGCTATAGTCACTGATTACTTCAGAAGGGTTGGGGATCCGGGGATTATTCCGATTTCCAGATTGGAGTTGGGAAGGAATCGTTTCCCCTGAAATGAGGAAAATTGGCTTTTACCTCATTGGGTTTTTTATGCCTTCCTCTGGATAAACATTGAATGGGTGGTGGGGGGTAATAGGCTGAACTTGGTGCATGTATGTCTTTTTTCAACCTAAAATACTATGTTGCATAAAGCAGCCAGCTAATAGGTACTGCTCACCGGTAATTGACACACATAATATTGAGCCTGCTCTAGTGAAAATCAACTTTTCTTTCAAAAAAAGAAGGGCAACGTGCCTCAATCTTGGAATGCTGCCTGAAGAAGACCCCGTATTGGGGTTACGACACGTTACCCTTCTTTTTTGTATAAAGTTGACTTTATCTAGAGCTGACTTGACATTATATATGTGTCAGAACCCGGTGAGCAGCTCATATTAGCCGGCTGTTTTTAAGGCACTTGTAACACTGGGCTTGGAGAGATGCAACTGCATGCTGGGCAGCACAGTAGCAAAGACAACCATACGATGGCCAGCTAATATGGTGCATAGATCTTAATTAGAGATGAGCGAGTATACTCGCTAAAGGCAATTGCTCGAGCGAGCATTGCCTTTAGCGAGTACCTGCCCGTTCGAGACGAAAGGTTCGGGTGCTGGCGGGCAGGGAGCTGCGGGGGAGAGCGGGGCGGAACGGAGGGGAGATCTCTCTCTCCCTCTCCACCCCCCCCCCCCCCCCCCCCCCGCTCCCTCCTGCTAACAGCCGCTATTTACCGCTCCCCTGCGCCGGCACCCAAACCTTTCGTCTCGAGCGGGCAGGTACTCGCTAAAGGCAATGCTCGCTCGAGCAATTGCCTTTAGCGAGTATACTCGCTCATCTCTAGTCTTAATCTATAGCGTACGGTTGAATCTTTCTATGGCCAATGTAACATCCTCTTTAATCTTGACTTTATTTTGGGTTTTAGGGAGCAAGTTAATAATATATATCTGATACAATGCAGTAGGAGGCACAGGAAACTCAATTTTTAGCCTAGAACCTCAGAGTTTAGAGCAGAACTGGAAATCTTGACCATTGCAACCAATCTGATCACTGCTTTAAATTTCAGGAAAAAAATGCTGAAATTTGATTGGTTTCAAATAAGGCAGCCTCTCTAGTTCTTGCATACACTGTTTTTCATACATAAGACCGTATAAATTGTGGGGTCACATTCTATCAACATTTCCTTATGTTTTTGGAAAAATTAAAACTTCATCTACTCCATGTCTAATATATAGTAGACATGCAAAAAAAAATCTTTTGAAATATTATTTTATGAAAGCTCAACTTATTATTTTTTCACAAGGACTAAAATTGTTATATAATAATATATAAATAATGATATTTTTAAAAAACTCTTATCATGATTCATTTGATTGCGGCTTCCTGAGCGGGGACACAGAGATTGCCAACATGAAAATAATCAGTGACCAGGTGCTAAGGCTCTCACCTCAAATTTAAAGTACATTTTAATTTATTTGCATACAGAATAGATGAGGAAAATTGGTCCTCGCACTTTCTAATGTAGTTTTATATGAACACCGGCACAAATTCAGTTTTTCAAATATTTGGTGACGTTTAAACACCATTTCTGCTCAGTACATGACCAACGTACACTTTCCCATTTTATTATACATTCATGATTGTTAGGACACAAGGGGGTCTAAATCATTTCCTATAGGCCGCCTGCACACGGGCGGAAATCCCGCGGCGGTATTTCCCACGGGATTTCCGCCACTGAAAGTTTGCATAGGAGTGCATTACAATACGCACTCCTATGCAGACGGCCGCGGTTTGGCCGCGTGAAATCTCTCGCGGCAAACAAACCGCGGCATGTCCTATTTTTGTGCGGGGCACGCACTCACCCGGCCGCCGGCTCCAGTCTGCGCATGCGCCGGCTGCGCCGCAGCCGGCACATGAAAGTGCCGGGGCCGCCAGGCGCGGGTGAGTACGCGCTCGTCCCTGCAGGCTCTCGGGTCGGGTCCCGCGGCGAGAATTCTCGCTGCCGGATCCGACCTGCTCATCTGCAGGCGGCCATAAGGTCACAGTATTGAGGCACAATGACTCTTGTGGTCTCGACGCAATGGCTTAAATGGGGCCCCAACAAGGAAAAGGTTGAACAACACCATTATTACCCATTAACATAAATTTGATATTTGGAACTTCTTACAATTAAGAACAGTCTACAAAGAAAGAGGATACATTCTAAGTAATGGGGAAAGTACATAGTGCTAATAGAGATCTACAACAGCAAAACTCTTTAATGGAAGAATATATAGGGGAAAGGGACTTGTTATTTGTATAGCGCTAACTTATTCTGCAGCGCTTTCAGGTAATTTGTTTATTACCCCCCCAGCAAGCTGGGTACTGATTTTACCGACCTCGGAATGATGGAACACTGAATCAACCTTGAGCCAGCTACCTGAACCATACCATGTGGGGATTGAATCCGCAAACCTTCAGGTCGGGAGCGAGAGCTTAGGACTGCATTTTGCTGCCTCAACACGCTGCACCACACGAGTCTCATAATATATACATTTAAATAGTTTTCCGAGACTAGAAATATACTAGATATTGAGCCACACTTTTCCCTGTGCCATCCCTAGTATTGCAATTCCGCCTAATTTAGGCAAACACAGTTGAGCTGCAAGACAAGACAGCCCCTAAACATGCAAAGTACCTGGTTGTTTAGCCACAGACAACTCATTTAAAACAAACTGTATGACCAATTTTTTTGTATTAATTAAAACACTTTAGTGAAACACCTTCCATTTTTCTAACCTGTTTTTATGCTGTGATTGTAGAATCTTTAATTGTGTTGTCTATACATAAATATGGGGGCGGCCATCTTTCCTGAACTATATTTAACTGAAATTTCCAAGTACATAAAAAAGAACAATTTAGGATCAATTTGCACTGCATTATGTAGCTTTAAGGCAACCCTCCAGTTCCAGAGTTACAATTTGGACTGTGAACAGACAAGGATAGTAATTAGAGATGAGCGAGTATACTCGCTAGGGCACATTACTCGAGCGAGTAGTGCCTTAGCCGAGTATCTTGCCGGTCGTCTCTAAAGATTAGGGGGCCGGCGCGGGTGACAGGTGAGTTGCGGCGGGGAGCGGGGGGGAGAGAGGGAGAGAGAGATCTCCCCTCCGTTCCTCCCCGCTCTCCCCCGCCGCTTCCCGCCGGCCCCCGAATCTTTAGAGACGAGCGGGGAGATACTCGGCTAAGGCACTACTCGCTCGAGTAATGTGCCTTAGCGAGTATACTCGCTCATCTCTAATAGTAATATTTTCTGCCGCCCTCTTTTATTGCTGTTCTGTCACCAATCCAAAGGTACCCGGGCATCCCTTTGTTTTTTTAGATGACCGCAGCACTCCTCTCACTTCCCGATACACACTGCTTTTGGATTGGCCAGCGCTGCTCACAGCAGCTCATGTGAGCATCACTGGCCAATCAGCTTGAAATGTCTTAGACTACCAATGCACTACATTGCACAGTGTGCACCAGCTAGTCAAAGAAACACTGCAATCATCTTGAAAGACTAAAAAGGGTCTCAGGAAAAGAAACATTCTCGATAGAAGGTGGTAGGTAATATTACTCCCCTCTTCTAGTCCCAGGGCAATAGACCCGGGCAGAAAGCAGGTTCTATTGGCTTGGAGGACTTTTGTAGCTGTGGATAACCATGTTCTGTACTTGTCTAACTATACGAGATAGGGGACCAAGTCTAACTGTGTTACCAGATGGCCCTTTTAAACATGGTGCCAGCCCTGACAAATACCGGGACATAGATATAAGTTCATAGTGTAAGTTTCATGCAGAACCCTTGAGAAATGTTCCTGCTAGAACATGGTGAAGCACACTGAACTCCTTTAGGCCACTCTTGTATTGCAAACCACTTGTGATTGAAATGAGTTAAAGAGCAACAGCAAAGTTGTGCTTGAAAGCCCTAAATTTTAAAGCAGGCAACAGGAAGCTTTTAGTTGGGAAGTTGAGGTTTAAAGTAACTCAGCAACAAACAATGAGCAGGAGAGATAAAGATGCAATGGAAATGGTACGGAACAGACCTTAGTAACTTCCTGCCAAAGCTGACTTGTGAGCATGTGTGCTGCCATGATATGGACCAGCAAAGCTATTTTGCTTGTATTTACTGGAGGTATTTGTTCCTGTGCAAACCCTATAAAAACAAAGAGCGGGGAATAAGCAAGCTTTGCCATCTCGAGTTGCCAGGTCTTCAAGCTTAGCATGTATCACATATTTCATCTTGGAAACGGTCTACTTGCTCATATTGTTACGTTGTATCTAGGATTAGGCTTCGCTTTACAATGAACACATCGGTCTAGATTGTCTTTGTTATTAACCTCTTTACCCGTCCCTATCGAGGAAATTACTAAATGAGATCCACCACTCTCGACAACTAGAAACAACATTTGGTCATCTCTCCTTTACACCATTGTGATGACAGTGTTAACCTCGGGTTTCTGGGTCAGTACTGCCACCATTATCTCCCATCACTTTATAAATCCTATGTTTTTTTTACCTCCCTCCCAAAATACCAGGTATCTATGTCGAAAGAAGACCCTTCACAGGTTTGTTTGGCCAAGGTCACTCCTAGGTCAAGCATTTCAGCAGTTGTGAACACAAAAGCATCCACCGGGGTCCTGCAAAGTCTCCGACCCCATCTGCAAATATACTTTCTATCCACACTGGACCTTTTTTTTTGAGTTTAGCAAGAACTAACAAAGCCCCTCCTGGAGAAGTGGTCTCAGTGACAGATAAATAGGGCAAACACTCTTAGTTGAAACCAAAGAAGCTAAATTCTCCCAATATGGGAACATAATAGATTTTGGACTTGCTTATGGAAGGGCATTTGACTCAGTTGGGCGTTCTTCCTTTTACTCCCTTTTACAGTGGCCTTGAACGTAAAAGTTTTGTTTTCTTGAAAAGCGATCAATTGTCATAAAAATTGATTTTCTTATAGGCCTGCGATAAATGTATTTAATGCAATCAACTATGTAGCAAAACAAATTACGTTAGATCTCATAAGAAGCATCAGGGTCAAAATAGATCTGGTTAATTGAATTTATTGCTAATTTAAGGTTATCGGAGACTCGGGTCACTATATTATTTTCTATAATCTCACTGGGCAGAAATTTCCATCTCTTGCCTTTAGCTCTTCAAACAATGTATCTCTGTTGAGTCTTTTACACTTGAATATTATCACCAAGAGAGCATATGGTATAACCATAGTGGGAAGCTTATCTTCATCTCCTTGTAAGCTAAAATTAGTTCAAACGGCTTTGCAGCTCTCCACATGACTCCAGTTATAATGTTAATAAAAGAACCGTTTGGCCCCTACTCTCTCGAGTTACAGTTATAGTGGCAGACACTAGGTGTCTATTGGCTCGCAAATGATCATAAAATACTTGCATTGTCTACCTTCCATATTTCGAACATGTGTCTGAAAATACGGGAAGATATATTTATTTTTAAGAAGATTTAAAGATTTTTTTTTTTTTTTTTTTTAAAGCCGCCAGTCAGGGCTCTGGATATATAAGGCACCAACAAAATCTCAGCCGTCTCTGCAAGAAAACTTTGTTCAGGCCGTTTTGGACTAATAAACCTGATTTTTTTGGAGTCCTGCAATATGCTATGTGAAGACTCATTTAGAGTCGCTCAACAGGCATCTAAGTATCGTGAGACCCTCAGTTGACCTTCTAGAATGGTATGAGTAAGAACATGTTCCAGAAAACATTTCGTTTTAACATCCATCTCTATTAGCCCCCCTTGAAAAAAAGATAAATGAAAAGAACGCGGCTGGACAAGTATACTGCACTTATACAAGTAAGGGCTCATTGACACTACTATTTTAGCTCTAAGTAGTTTGAATATTGCATTATACAATGAGCAGTATAGAAATGAGTTGAGGGACGTTCAATAGGCTAGAGAGTGATGTGCATTCTTTTATTATTCTCTTACATTAGAATCGATTATATATATACTACACTCAGCCCCATTGACTTGAATAAGGTTGAGCTGTAATACCAGACACCGCCCATATACTAGAGTGGCGCTGTTTCTAGGGAAAAAAAATAGATTTTTCTAAGGCTCCATTCACATCTACGTTCAGTTCTAAATTATTAAAAAGTTTTGGCTGTACTGCATCAGTCACAACATGACCACACCAACAGTGCCCAATGGACCTCATTGACTATAATGAAGTTGTGTCAAGTTCCCATCATTTTACTTGAAAAACATGGCCAACGAATCTCCAACACTCAGACATTTATCTCGGACAATTACTTTAAAAGAGGTTGTCTGGGAGTTTTCAAAAAGTTGTGAAGTACAGGAAATGGGCTAAAATGAAAAAAAAAATCAATTAAGCAGTACTTACTTGGTAAATGGTCCTAGGTCCAGAAAAGTTGCCCCTGTTGCTCGCTAACTCAATCCCAAAAGCTCATACAGTGCTCATGTGCCATTCATGCAACCAGGCACTGGCTTCAGTGCTCGTGTGTGCATAAATGTAGAAGATGAATGGCACATTATGTTTTCAGGTGTCTGAAATGGCAGAAACCAGTTGGCTGTGCTGGATCATGGGGGTACCGTGTTTCCCCGAAAATAAGACAGTGTCTTATATTAATTTTTGTTCAAAAAGGTTTAACTTTTTTTCATGTATAGCTGCCTGGACACTATTTAAATTGACTTTTTTAATTAACTGTTAGCAGGGCTTAATTTTGCAGTAGGGCTTATATTTTTCAAGCATCCTCAAAAATTCTGGAAAATCGTGCTATGTCTTATTTTCAGGGTATGTCTTATTTTCGGGGAAACAGGGTGTTAACAGATGAGTACTGCTTCATTTTTTTTTTATTTTTGCCCATTTCTTGTTCTTAAGAGTTTTTTCGAAACTCCTGAAAAACCTCTTTAAGGTCAACGGAAAGTAGATGAGTATTCAACATATTTAAAGACTGCATCACTGACTTCTCTTTAAAAAAAGTAGCCCAAGTCTTTTCTTCAAACCCTTCAAACCATTTGATCTTTTCACCAGCTTGACGACACTTCCCGTGCCTGATTTTAGAATGAAGTTTAAATGACTCTTTAATTCCCAGTGGTTGTATATGGCTTCAGTACACACAATTAGAAGAGCAGACTGGTATGTATATTTTCTTTAGCTTGTTGCAGCCACTGGGTCTCAGGGTTAAACAGTAAACCCCTGAGGTTAGTTTAAGACCTATCATGCTCCAATTTGTGCCAAGTAGAGGAAATGTAAACAATATTGGCCTTGTATACCATACAAATACTGATGCAATAGGAAAATGCTGACATCATGTTCAGTTCGAGAGAGACAGACTCTTTTCCATAGCATGTTGATAAATATACCTCTAACAAACCAGCACTCATAGCAAACTGCACGGCAGCTCTGGAGTCCCATGGTTGTTTATTCAGTTGGCCTAATTGGTAAATTAGGGAAACACTAAAAGGAGGCACAACAATCCTACAACAGTTCACACCGACCTACAAATGGAGCGCATCACTCTGCAGCTCAAGTCATTTCCTTACTGTCAATGTTTTCTCTATGACTTAAAAAGGGGACAAAATCAATAGCGATCATTATGTTTGGCCGCTTGGTGGATTAAAACCTTTTTTTTTTACCGAGTACCCTGAGATTAGACAAATAGTAGTGGGTGAGTGGGTTTGATGGTTTCCACATAAAAATAAAATAAATCTTGTTATTTGCATAGCGCCAACTCATTGCGCATTGCTTTGAAGTAATTTATTTACCCCCCCCCAACCCCCCAAAAAGTTGGGTACTCATTTTACCAACCTTGGTAGGATGGAAGGTTGAGTCAACCTTAAGCCGACTAGCTGAACCACGCGGGGATTGAACTCGCAACCTTCAGGTCGTGAGTAAGAGCTTAGAACTGCATGCCTACTGCCTTAGGTCTCTGCGCCACACAGCGCTTTGAACATGGTCATTTGAGCATGTCGAATTTGGCCAGATGAACCAACTATCATATAATAATGCCTACTGATGTTACACCCAGGTCTGAAGCTCTATGTAAAGTCACGTTGCACAGGAGAGAATGCAAGGTTTTCTGGGAGTAAACCATTGATGACCTATCCTCAGGATCAGTCATCAATAGCAGTCATCAATAGTTGATCAGTAAGGTTCCATTGCTCGGGATCCCCGCAGTTCTGCTGATTGAAGTGAAAATAGTATTCGGTTAAAAGTCACTTTCATTTTATTCCATATTAGGCACAGCGCCGTACATTGTATAGTGGCTGTGTCTGATATTTCGGTTCAATTCCATAATTCCATTCAATTGAATGGGGCTGAGCTGCTCTCATGTCATGTGGCCAATGAACAAGATATCACAGGCCTGAGAAAAGGCCACAGAGCTCACATGAGTGCTGTGGCCTCTTCAATCAATTGATGAGTAATGATACTGAGTGGCACTTCCCTGTTGGTCAACTATTGATAACCTATCCCAAAAAACCTCTTTCATCCCTTTGAATGCGTGTTCAAAGGTTACACCCCAGACACACATAGAAGACCTCTCACTTAACAAACCAGCACTTTCCTTTGCACTGATGAAAGGCAAGAGCCCCGAAACAGCTGTCTGTAAATGGGTGTCTTATCCTTGTGGAGAAGATTCTGGTTTGGCTTAGATACTTAATAATGTAGCAGGATCCATTAATAGGGTCATAGACTGACTTCCAATAGGTGGCACTAGAGAAACAGCTTCCCTTCTTCCTGTAGGATAGCTAATTTGCATATCTTTCTCCCAGGGAGTATTGCCTAACCCATAAGACTTCTTGTGTCTACTTGGCGCTCTCCACAAGGAGAAAGAGTACAACCCCAGATCACGTTCCATGCCTAAAATTTTACCTTATCTTGATTATAACTCATAGGTAAATTCTGTTGGTAGCTCTAAAGCCGCAACTAAATATTGGACTACAATGACTGATAGCAGAAAACAACAGTTTGCAATCACACAGATAAGTTGGGCCACTTAGGTTAGACCCTTAATTACAGGATCCGTGTCCAACTTGGAAAGAGATCCAACATTTCTATTTTCTGTGCCAAGCATCTGGCTTTCTTCCCATATCACTAGGAGCAGCTGGTAGAGTTGTAAGAGGTCTGCATATACATTTGGAGCTTGTAGGGCTTGTCTTGTGGGCTGATTTTAAGATGATTTATCCAAGTACAATATTATTAATAAGACCATCACTAGTACAGCCAATACATTAATGATCATGTTGTCATCAAGCATCAGGGACGACAGGTTGACGTCAAACTGAAACATCGGGGCTCATTTACTATCACTGACCAACAGTGAGACACTGCAGTCTATGACTAGACTGTCTAAAAATGCACCACACTCATATAGCAACTCATGCTGGATGGTAAAGATTAGTAGAAGGGATTTGCTTATGGCAAAAAAAATTACACCAAAATTTTGGTGCAGTTTACCAAAATTTGGCAAACGTTTTACCACAATCTAGGCCATGCCCGCTTGGACACCCCTTTGTTGGACAGAGCAAAAAAAAAGAGTCTAGAAGTGTAAATAGTTAATGTAGCGTGAAGCATCTTTGAAAGTTTCCAATTCGCACCAGAAAACTGTTGACCTTTCGATCGTGAGTAACCACCCATTGACATTGCAAAAATATGTAAAATTGCTAATATAATATGCCCCATCTTATCAGAGAATCTTATCAAAGAATCATCCATTCCCGCACATTTCTATATAATATTTATACATATTCCTGTTGTTAATGTCCCTTCAATGTCACATATTTCATATTATAACGTCTTTCCCAGTCATTGAGCCAGCCAGGCAGTTCACAGTTCATAAGATCTCGATGTGTATTTCTATGATTAGGATATAAGTCGTAATGGAGGCGTTCTTTAATTTTCCCACAGCTGAAATGAAGGTGAACTAAGTGAGTTTGGCAAAGGGCATCAGTCGTTTGCCATTTCCCACAGCTATATGGCATTTTCCTCTGGGAATAGAACATTTTCCTTAAACTACTCTTTATAACTCTTATCAGCTTAACAGCAATGGAACCATCGAGTACAATATCACGAAGTACAATATCACGAAGGGGAAAAAAAGAAGAAGAAGAAGTCAAGGTCAGTACGTACTCGCATTTTTGTTTATCTTTAGCTGCAATTGCTACTGACATTCAATTGGGTAATAAACATGAGGACTGTCAACTGTTCCCTGGGAACAGGTGACTTGTTATCACAGGAGTGGGACGTAATCGCTAGGTAATCAAACAATCCGCTTGGAAATTTGAGTGTGTTCATTTTATGGAAGCAATCACCTGTCAATTTTGAATGGAGGCTTCGGAGTAATTCCTACTGTCATAGCTGGGAAGGTGAGAAAGTACAGGCTTTAACTGCTCATCTACCACAGACGTGTGTCAAGTCCAATGGGCAAAAAAGTGACCGTGCAACCTTTTTGTTTTTGTATTTTGGGCTTTTGTGGCTTCGAAGTTGCTAGAAAAAAATACAAAAAAGCTGTAGTGTAAAAAAGTGTGTCTTCAACCACTCAAGCCAAACGTTGAGGCAGGGTTACATTTAAAACAAGTCCTATGCCTGTAGATTGTCATTAATTCTGAAGCTCATGGGTCATCAATGGATTCTATACTTAGTTGTGAGTAAGGCTGGTTGACCAATAACGATGTTCATACATGGTCCCCCATCTTGGTGCTGGTTCAATTAACCTACACCAGTAGCTTTGACGTAGGATAGTGAAGCTAAGGCATGAAGGGACAGCTCCTATCCTTGTACATATCATTCTCTCAATTTCATAATATGATGGGTCAGTGAAACATTGTTAAAGCCATGTTTTCGAGTTCCCAGCCAAGAACACTATGTCTATACGTCCATCGAAGGTGCTAGCTATATAGGTGCAAGCACCGGTGTAACTATAGGGGATGCAGTTGCACCCGGGCCCAGGAGCCTTAGTGGGGCCCATAAGGCCTCTCTTCTCCACATAGGGAGCCCAGTACTAAAGCATTATAGTTGGGGGCCCTGTTACAGGTTTTGCATTGGGACCCAGGACCTTTAAGTTACCCCTCTGGGTGCAAGATCAGAGTGGCCTACCAAAAAATAGAATCTTAGAATAGAACTAGACTTTGAAGTGATAAAGAACCCAACCACAACAGTCTTCAGCAGACATCTCCATTGACGTTGACAGCAGAACATGTTAAAGGGGTTGTCCCGAGGCAGCAAGTGGGTCTATACACTTCTGTATGGCCATAATAATGCACTTTGTAATGTACATTGTGCATTAATTATGAGCCATACAGAAGTTATAAAAAGTTTTATACTTACCTGCTCCGTTGCTGGCGTCCTCGTCTCCATGGAGCCGACTAATTTTTGGCCTCCGATGGCCAAATTAGCCGCGCTTGCGCAGTCCGGGTCTTCTGCAGTCTTCTATGGGGCTCCGTGTAGCTCCGTGTAGCTCCGCCCCGTCACGTGCCGATTCCAGCCAATCAGGAGGCTGGAATCGGCAGTGGACCGCACAGAAGAGCTGCGGTCCACGGAGGAAGAGGCCATCTTCAGCGGTGAGTAGAGAAGTCACCGGAGCGCGGGGATTAAGGTAAGCGCTCCGGTGAGCTTTCTTTACCTCCCTGCATCGGGGTTGTCTCGCGCCGAACGGGGGGGGGGTTGAAAAAAAAAAAAACCCGTTTCGGCGCGGGACAACCCCTTTAATTGCTGCTGGTATTTATGGGTTTTGGAAGTTATTTCTTAATAAAGTACTGGCAAAAAAGTTTAGCTCTTGATCTAGCTTATAAGAGTATTCCAAGCTTTTACTATTGATGATCTACTCTCAGGATATGCCATGAATAGTCGATCGGTAAAGATATGGCGTTCGGGACCCCCACCAATCAGCTGATTCTCCAGCCTGATGTCAGTACAGCAGGACCATATGTGGTCAAGGCTGGAAGAGTAATTGACAGCTTCAGTCCCATTAATATCAATGGGAGCAATGCATCATATTACACTTCCAGCTCGGACTCAATAAGCAGCCAGAAGAGTAAAACAGGCAGTGATCCCATTGATTTCAGTGGGAGTTAAGCTATCTATTACTCTTCTGGCCCAACGATGATGACATCCAGTCCAACTACACTGACAGCAGGCCAGAGGATTGGTTGATCAGCGGGGATCCTGAGAAGGGAACCCCTGCCAATTGACTATTGATGATCTGTCTGATATCTGCCTTCAACAAAGCCATGCATATTAGATGGCTTACCAATTCCGGCCAAAAGCGGCAGGCTCTGCCAACATTCAACTAATGTGTATGATCACTTTTATTGCAACCGTTGGTTAGGTGGAGTAGATAGGTAATTGTGCACTTCAAACTCCCGTACTTAAGTGGTGTTACCGTAACAGGTGCAGTGAAGTCACTAGTTATGCCCATGAGTATAACCCGTCTGTGAGGCTAGACCACAATTTGCAATATTTCATGTAGACACCAAGTACATACTAGTATGTAATATTACTAAAAACAAAAATTTCAAAATTTTTTAAACCTATCAAAAAGGTTCCCAAGTAAAAATCTATCAAAATAACCTCACACATATTAAGGGGGTGAAAAACATAGATAGAACTGTTGCTTAAATTTCAAAAAGTTTATCAAAAGTTTGGATCAAACTTTAAAAGTACAAAATAAAATCCCCATAATAAAGACAGTAAGTAAAAGATTTGTAATATAGTAATAACATTCCATATTGAACTTTATGTTTGCAATTCCCAAACTTTTTTTTTTAACTGTTTCTTATCTTGTTCTGTATTTTACTTGGTTCCTGTTTTTGATGGCTTCAACTCGTCATCATATAGTTAATGATCTTAGGTTGGACATGCCCAGGATCCCTGATATAGGGCTTACAGCAGCTGTAAATCAAGCAGCATGATGCCTTACTGAATGTAGTCACCAATACTGTATCTCTTCCTTGCAAAAGGGGAAACAGACCTTTCACACGAGGCCATCTAATACCAACACATATCTGCTTAATCCAGACTTTTTTTTTTAACTACAGCCTTTGTTTTCTATCACAGGCCATTGATAACAAATACACTTTAGTTGAAGGCCAAAAAATGTACCACTTCCACCATTTACACTAAGGAAACCTGCCAAAAAAGTCAGCAGGAGATAAGAAATATTTCTTGCACTATTTAAGGCTACTGCGTCTGGAGCTCATGAGCCGGATGTGGCCCACGAAGGTTGTTAGATGATTCTGGTTTGCCTACTTTGAGATATATTATTGTGTTTTATATTATGGACTTCATATGATCATTTCAATTACTATTAGCTCCGCAGGGGCTGATCTTGAGAACCATGGCTATAGAAGAAACAGAACTTACATATGTATCACTAGGCCAGTGTTTCCCAACCTTTTTTGTTCGGTGGCACACATAGTCAAAAATTGTTTGCCTCGCGGCTCCCCTGCAAATATATATATCTGTCTCTCTCTCTCCTGTTTGCGGCACCTTAGAAGCTTCTCTAGGGTGTTGGAATCACTGTTCTAATCCATATGGAAAGGATATACTGTAATAGAAAGTCCTCTAAACACCCAGTAGTTCTAATTTAGGCTATCCCTTTAGGGGTTGTTATGTTGCCTTTAAGGGTAATCAAAAAGGAAATCCTATTTGAAACTTTTAAGGGACTTTTTTAAAGTTGTCCATACACATTAGATGTAGGTTGGTCAAACTGCTGAAATCCGTGGGTTGCATTGGTCATCTAGTGTAAATAGGGCTCTTTCAACTCTTCTCTGATGGCAGATGTTGGGGTAGATAAGGATAGCTCACTTGGATTTTAACTGCCGATCTTCTGTTCTTGGGAAAGAAGTTGCTGCCAGAACTGTATGGCAGTGAATTTCTCCCCTAGGACAGACATGCATGTGTATAAGGGTATCGGGAAAGATATGTAGTTGTTTGCCAAGTAAACATTTGTTCAACAGCTATCTAAAATGTGTGGGTAGCCTAAATCCCAAACATCACATCCATTCACTAGAACTCCTAACCCACCAGGATAAAGAATTTCCTGTTTAGGAATCTTGGTCAAAGGAATGTTGGAGGAAGACTGATGTTCTCTTTTGCCCCTGCAGTGCATCTGAGGTGCACTGTGCCTGGCAAGGCCTGTAATAGGGCCGTTGCCCAGACGTTCCCCATGCCAGTGATGCCACTGTCTTATGTTCTGCAAACTCCTGTGGTCTACCCTTGGGTAGCTTGATCACCAGACCTGCCCAAGGCCACCTTTGACAGAGAGGCCTCTATAGGCATAACTATAATGGGTACAGAGTATGTGGTTGCACTCAGGCACTGAAGCTTAAGGTGTTCATAAGATCTCTATTCCCCATAGAAGGAGACCAGTATTATAAATGAAGCAGTATAGTTGGAGGGCCCTGTGATATTGCATTGGGCCAAGCAGCTTCAAGTTATGCCTCTGCATGCACCTAAACTTTAGGTCCACCAAACAGTAAAAGTTATAAAAAATAGCACATACCAAAAACTTTGCAAACTAAGGATAAATGGTTTAGTACGCATTAACCCTAGAACTGGAATTTGGTTCAGTAGACAGATACAAAGCCATCTACAGACAACCAAAGCATTTGACCAAAATAACCAATGGGCCAAAATCTACCATTAATGAGAGCACAACTTAGACATGCAAACCCGGGCCCAGAACTAGTAGACCGGAAAGACAGCAGAGAAGAACAACTTCTCTTATATTAACTTCTCTTATTATATTATATTACTGCATATATTATATCCCTCCTGTTCCGGGACAGAACTTTCTCCTGAACCCGGAGGGTCACTTTAAGAATGAATGTTCTAATAACATTCTGTACCCTCTTGAGCCAGTGGTGTGTTTACAATATAGGCAGACCACATGGTCGCTACAGGACCCGAAATCTGATAGGGCCCAGCAGATGTTGCATAATTGGCTCCGCCTCCACATTAATCATCCAAGCCCTCCAATTCATGAAAGATGGAGGCACGCCTCTGCAACGTGCATGGCACCATCTTTACTAGGTCATCGAACTGCTACTAGGCTGGCTGTTCTTGTATACCTTCCACACGCCAGCGTCAATTCTGGCATTTGAGGGAAAACCCTTAGTAAGTCATTCCTGCCAACTTGTTAGTGGCTCAATAATGGTCACAATATATTTTTTTTTTTTTGGTGGGGGGGGGGGGGCTGGGAAAGGGGAAGCTCATTCTAATTCTTTCTACATTGCCTTGTGATTTCAATGTACACCCCTGTCTTGAGCATATCTTTCCAGACACATCTGGCCTACATTTTGTGGCTTGCTTATGTATTCGTCTACTTTCTGACTCAACATCGACGCTAGCTAGGACTAAATATACCATATTTACCATAACAATAACACAACAGTTAGAAGATGTCCCATCTTTGCGAGCGGGTCCTATCAAGTCAAAAACTACCAGATGATAATGGCATCAGTGAAATCAGTAAAGGTCAATCAAAGACAAGCCACAGTCTCTGCCGTCTAGATGACCTTCGGAGCTTGTGACAACTTGCTATCAGTCAATGTCAACTAATGACGGGAGCTCTTTAGTTAATCAATTGTTCTAAAGATGATCAAGAAAACTACTCACAGGACGGCTCATTTTCACATCAATGCCTGTGAAGTATGAAAAGCTCTTTTTTTTTTTTTTTAGTTTTTAATAAGCTCATAAGTACAGCAGTTACTGGGGAACAGGGGTCACCTTACAGAAAAGACAGAATCTCTCTCATTTTACATATTCTTTCATTTCCATATCGTAGTAAAAAGAAATATGTCACACTATTTAGTATGCTGCTGTGGGACGACACCGTGGAAGTGGGCCACACATGAGCTGGCCTCAAGAACAACACTTGAACACAATATTGTCCCGTTCTTCATACTGTAACTCCAATTTGTCTCAACTTCTCTCAAACAATGTAAAGCACAACATTCAGAGCAACGAATGTATAGATGTTTGTGAGCATTCTGAGAAATTATGTCAGATGAACTGCTGATTATGGGGTCAGAAAGACTTCTGGACTATCTGTCGGTAATACCACTGAAGAAGATTAAAAGTAACTTCTCATTACAATGGAATATACTGTATAATAAAAAAACAATAATAAACTACTTTTAACTACAAGAAAATTTAACTGAGAAAGCCTTTGTAATCCAACTATCAATCTGGCTATTGGTCTTGTCATCTATCTATCTCCTATCTATCTATCTATCTATCTATCTATCTATCTATCTATCTATCTATCTATCTATCTATCTATCTCATATCTATCTATCTATCTATCTATCTCAAATCTATCTATCTATCTCAAATCTATCTATCTATCTCATATCTATCTATCTCATATCTATCTATCTATCTATCTATCTCATATCTATCTATCTATCTATCTCATATCTATCTATCTATCTATCTCATATCTATCTATCTATCTATCTCATATCCATCTATCTATCTATCTATCTCATATCTATCCCCTATCTATCTATCTATCTATCTATCTATCTATCTATCTCCTATCTATCTATCTACCCATCTATCTCATATCTATCCATCTCATATCTATCTATCTATCCATCTCATATCTATCTATCTATCTATCTATCTCAAATCTATCTATATATCTCATATCTATCTATCTATCTCATATCTATCTATCTCATATCTATCTATCTCATATCTATCTATCTATCTATCCATCTCATATCTATCTATCTCATATCTATCTCATTTCTATCTATCTATCTATCTATCTATCTATCTCATATCTATCAATCTATCTATCTCATATCTATCTATCTCATATCTATCTATCTATCTCATATCTATCTATCTATCTCATATCTATCTATCTCATATCTATCTATCTATCTATCCATCTCATATCTATCTATCTATCTATCTCATATCTATCTATCTATCTATCTATCTCATATCTATCTATCTCATATCTATCTATCTATCTATCTATCTATCTATCTATCTATCTATCTATCTATCTATCTCATATCTATCTATCTATCTATCTCATATCTATCTATCTATCTATCTATCTATCTATCTATCTATCTATCTATCTATCTATCTATCTATCTATCTATCCATCTCATATCTATCTATCCATCTCATATCTATCTATCTATCTATCTATCTATCTATCTATCTATCTCATATCTATCTATCTATCTATCTATCTATCTCATATCTATCTATCTCATATCTATCTATCTATCTATCTCATATCTATCTATCCATCTATCTATTTATCTATCTATCTCACATCTATCTATCTATCTCATATCTATCTATCTATCTCATATCTATCTATCTATCTCATATCTATCTATCTATCTATCTATCTATCTATCTATCTATCTATCTATCTATATATCTCATATCTATCTATCTGTCTATCTATCTCATATCTATCTATCTATCTGTAGCTAAAGGCTCATGGGCTCAGATGCAAAAGCTTATCTTAACCCCCCCCCCCCCCCAAATTCTCCTATCCCCTCAATGCAGAGGCATAACTTGAAGTTCCTGGGTCCCAATACAAAACCTGTAACAGGGCCCCCAAATATAATGCTTTATTCATAGTACTGTGGTTGCCATATGGAGATGAGAGTCCTTGTGGGCCCCCTATGGTTCGTAGGCTCAGGTGCCAATACATCCCCCGCATCCCCTACAGTTATGCCAGTGTATCTATCTATCTATCTATCTATCTCATATCTATCTATCTCATATCTATCTATCTATCTATCTATCTCTCTCATATCTATCTCTCTATCTATCTATCTCATATCTATCTATCTATCTATCTCATATCTATCTATCTATATATCACATATTTATCAATCTCATATCTATCTATCTCATGTCTATAAATCTATCTATCTATCTATCTATCTATCTATCTATCTATCTATCTATCTCATATCTATCTATCTCATATCCACAAATATACTTCCCTTCAAGATATCGCCAATGTGTTTAATTCAAACTGGAAAATAGCTTCAATCTGAAGGCTGAAACATGGCATACATACAGGTTCATAAACCATTTTGGATTTGATCTACCTTGAATTACTGAGCACTTACAGATCTGATATCTAACCTGGATCATGATTAAGATGCTGGCCCCCACCGTACTGATTTATACCCGGCGCTGCTCACACTTTCTTGGATCTGTATCTCACGTCTGTATATTTACGTTTTGTCATATCTAACAAACGCCGTCTCTACTTTCCTCAGGGTCAGCTCCTACCAGCAGTTTCGCATTACCACCTAAACCTGTATAGCTTGTTTCTCAAATTAAAACATCTTCTGCAACCTCAGCCACTCTAAAGTCATCCATAGAAAAGAAATAAAGGAGGCAGGGCGACACTTAAGCCGAGCCGTAATTGGAAGTATGTGAAAAATGAAGTGTCAGTTTGGTCAATAAAGTGCAAAGGTCAAGGGGGACTGCAGCCCAAACTCTACTCAGAATGTGCTCATTAAGATGTCCAATCAGCAAGCTCCTTCCACCCTATCACATTAGTCATCAGACAGAAAGCTGCTTCAAAATACCCAGCTCTGTGCAGTTATTACTCCTCATGTTCATGTAAAAAAAAAGGAGAGCTGGTATATAAATCGTTGCTCAGTCATCTGGAACACACCGTGGCCCTTCACCTCCAACCCCCCCCCCCCCCCCCACTCCTTCTTCTTCTCCGTCCAGCAGGCTGGAAACAGCTACCTTGAGATTCCCCTCACCAGCATGTGAAATTATCTGAGCCTGTAAGAATTCCATACAGCAGCAGAACATTTCGCCGAGTATCCTTGAGGTATCTGCAACCAAATCTGTTAGAATCATTACAGCAAAAAGTTATTTCAATCCGAAGAATGCAAATCTTGAAAGAGGCGGTTTACGTCCTGCTGATTACACATGGAAGTGTCTCTCGGTTTTGGGCCTTAATTCATACAAGAAATGGAAACTCTGTTTCTTTGGCTTTCTTTGAAGGAAACAAGTATATTAGTATCTAGTTTCAAGATACAACATACGCACAAGCCAACCTTTCTGAGTCTAAACAAAGTGTGCATTTGACCTAGCTATGAGATTTAGGCTGTAGCCCCTGGAGAGTAGGACTTAATCTGGATCAAACTTTTAACTGCTCTTCAAATGGAAGCCTAACCCAACCCCAAAACCTTTCAGGTTTCTGCACATTATCACTAAGCAACTCCAGTTCATTGACTGGGAACTAAACAATCCAAGACTTTAGTCACAACATTACTTCGTCCAGAAGAACATTAGTCTGGGGCAACTAGTTTTTGCAAAAAACTTTTGGAGGCTCTGGGGATCAGATATCACTTTGGTTGCTGTGTTGTTGAGATATATTTTTGAAAATGCCACAAAGTACCTTAGAATGGTTGAAAAGCTGGTGTGACGAGCCGAGCCTGTTGTGGGCGTATACCAGTTTTTTGGTTACACGATAGATAGAATGATAGATAGATAGACACATAGACAGATAGATAGACACATAGACAGATAGATAGATAGATAGATAGATAGATGTGAAATAGATAGATAGATAGATAGATAGATAGATAGATAGATATGAGAGAGATATGAGATAGATAAATATGACATAGATAGATATGAAATAGATAGATATAAGATAGATAGATATGAGATAGATATGAGATAGATAGATAGATAGACAGATAGATATGACATAGATATGAAATAGATAGATAGATATGAGATAGATAGATAGATAGATAGATAGATAGATAGATAGATAGATATGAGATAGATAGATAGATAGATAGATAGATAGATAGATATGAGATAGATAGATATATGACATAGATAGATATGAGATAGATAGATATGAGATAGATCGATAGATAGATAGATATGAGATGGATCCATAGATAGATAGATAGATAGATATGAGATAGATATATGACAAAGATAGATATGGGATATATAGATAGACCGATATGAGATAGATAGATATGAAATAGATAGATAAATATGAGATAGATAGATAAATAGATAGATAGAGGATATGAGATAAATAGATAGATATGAGATAGATAGATATATGACATAGATAGATAGATAGATAGATAGATAGATAGATAGATAGATAGATAGATATGGGATAGATAGATAGATAAATAGATAGATAGAGGATATGAGATAAATAGATAGATATGAGATAGATAGATATATGACATAGATAGATATGAGATAGATAGATAGATAGATAGATAGATAGATAGATAGATAGATAGATAGATATGAGATAGATCGATAGATAGATAGATATGAGATAGATATATGACAAACATAGATATGGGATATATAGATAGACCAATATGAGATAGATAGATATGAAATAGATAGATAAATATGAGATAGATAGATATGAGATAGATAGATAAATAGATAGATAGAGGATATGAGATAAATAGATAGATAGATAGATAGATAGATAGATAGATAGATAGATAGATAGATACAGGATATGAGATGGATAGATAAATCATTTATCATCATTACGCCCTAATTAACTTTACTGTTAGGGGTATAACAGGCTTTGCCCCACAGACTCTTTCCCTTGTATGAGAGAACATTACTTATATTTCCAGAGACCTCTCATTTCCTCCTCATATTAAAAGTAAATTACAGATTGCTGCCAGGGATCTCCATTAGGAAGCTGCAATGCCATGCTCCAATGGCCTTGTGGTTGTAAACCTTGGATAAGAGCCATATACATTTCCCAAATGAAAAATCCATACCTAGAGAAATGTTTAAAAGAAATATATGGGCGACGGTGAAACAAAACGAAAAAGACAGGAAAACCGGTGGGTAGGACAAATATACAAATGCTGCAATCGCTAACCGGACCTGCGCATCGTGATGACTTCATTTATAGCTTTGTGGTGAAGTTATCATAACACGTCGAGTTAACGTTCGCAATATCTGTACCGTATCCGGTAGGAGCCGGTCAGTATAGGATATAGCGGGCTTTAATCTCAGTTTTATGAACCTATAATATTTATGATGTCATTTTTCTAGTATTTACTATGATGCTAATTAGTGACAAGTAGAGATGAGCGAACCTACTCGGCCACGCCCCTTTTTCGCCCGAGCGCCGCGATTTTCGAGTACTTTCGTACTCGGGCGAAAAGATTCAGGGGGCGCCGTGGGTGAGTGGGGGGTTGCAGCGGGGAGTGGGGGGGAGAGGGAGAGAGAGAGGGCTCCCCCCCTGTTCCCCCTGCTACCCCCCGCTCCGCCACGCCTCCCCCCGCCCCCCGGCGCCCCCCGAATCTTTTCACCCGAGTACGGAAGTACTCGAAAATGGCGGTGCTCGATCGAGTAATTACTCGAAACGAGTATATTCGCTCATCTCTAGTGACAAGTCTTGTATTTCTGTATTTGTAGTTAGTTTTTTTATATATTTGTATATTTATTTTATATATTTTTTGTTATTTATTATTATTTATAGAATTTTGAAACTCCTCTCAAATATTTCTTTTAGGCCGTCCGTGGCATTGCACCTTTTCTTATCTTACTAATTATTATGTCATAATTAACATAATGACTTCTGCAGCGATCCCACATAACAGGAAATTGAAATCCGTTCTGTATCTCAGAAAGAGTCTTAAAATGTTCTTTTCAAGCATAAAATTTAGAAAAAGGTAAAAAGTTTAGTTTTGCTTCAGGCTGTATTCACACGAACGATTTTCACGCGCGAGTTCTGGCTGAGTGCAAGCTTAGAGATATGCTTTACAGCAGCCTCATGGGCCATTCACACAATGGACAGGAAAGGACCCATTGACTTGTATGGGTGACTGCTCTAGACATGCTATGTGACCTGTGCAGAGGTTATTTTGCATGGAGGGGAGTAGATAGTCACAGCTTACACCTATTGTGAATGGTGGACCCTGTGTTATCTATGTATTGGTGTTACCTATCGGTGTAATCCTGCCTGTGATGTTAGTGAGATGTAGTTTTCTCTACAGATCTGGAAGTGACAGACTGATATCCAAATGCAGGACTTTATGATTTTTAAAAAATCTAGATTGTGATCATTTTCTGATAGCATTATTCTTTAACCCTTTCCAATCCACTGTCTGACCTCTGGCTGTACAGTCCGATGTTGAGGACATACGTCGGGGTTCTCTTCCTAATTTACCAACAGGCGCTAAGCTGCTGTCCAGCCTCTCTGCTGTCGGAGCCTATCCAATGTGTCACCTCATGCAGTACTGGCTCTA